>NW_012284022.1:0-2634 GCF_000151885.1 Dipodomys ordii
ACACGGGTCTGACTCTCGCCCTCATTCCCTGGGTGTCCTGTTCCAGTGGCCCGCTTACCTCTGTCTCTGGTCGAGGAATGAACACTGGGGGTGTCATCTTCAGATTGAGCCAGAAAAAGTGCCAGTCCCCAAGGATGTACTGCACAGGCATCCTGCAGCGGATGACAGCCAAATCGTCAACGGTGAACCTAGAGTGCCAGGACTTTTCATAGGCATGTGGCTGGGTCGAAGGCTCTATCACTGATGGTCTAGGTTGTCAGGTGAGGTCATGGCTTCAATGGCCTGACTCACTTGATCTGGGATTGTCCTCCCTCTTCATCTTCCTGCTGATCCCTTGCCACCCCCCTCTTGACACTCCCTCACCCTATACCTCCCTAGCCCTTGGACAGTTTCTTCTTATCTGACCAGAAAATAAACTTCATGAGCCAGGGGTGATTGAAACTCTGTGACCCACCCTGAGCCCTAGGGTCTACCAGAGGCTGTTTCCATCTGCAGTCAGTGACCACTCAGATATTGGATGTCATGAAGTTGCTGATGTCATGAACGGGTCAGTGGCTTGGTCCTACATTCTAGCTTTAGGCTCTGAAACTGTCCCCACAGAGATTGTGAATGGTTGGCTCCCTTGATCCAGGGACTCCAAACCAAGGCTTGCATGCTCCCTTCTTCCTTCCTTTCTTCCTTTTCTCCCTCCATCCTTCCCTCCTCTCTTGCTTTTTCCTTTTTTTGTGTCACTCCTGGGCTTGAACTCAGAGCCTGTGTGCTGTCCCTGAGCCTTTGTACTCAAGGCCAACAGTCTACAGCTTGAGCCTACTTCTGGCATTTTCTTTTTGGTAGTTAGTTGGAGATGAGAGTCTTACAGGCTTTTCTGCCTGGGCCTTAAGCTTCAATCCTCCTATTTCAGCCTCATAAGTAGCTAGGATGACAGGTGTGAGGCACCAGCATCCAGCTCAAACCAAGATTTTGTCCTGTGCTGTGGAACCAGAACTGGAACCTTTCATCGTGTATGACCTCCTCCCCTTTCCCCTTCCCCAAGGACCTGGCATACACTGTAATGGTTTGTTGGTGAATGAGCATCTGTCTATGACAATACTACAGAAAAGTCCCATCCAATTCAGGTAAGCATCCTGGGTGGGGGTAAAGCCTGATGTAGCTCTCCCACAGTTCTCCCTCCTACCTCTTCCCACCCTCCTGGTGCCACCGCACTTAACTGTTTTGGTTCTAAGGATGTGAGCCATGATGTACTCACTGGATTCCAGGGCCTCTGGGATGCCTATCTTCTCAAGGATCTCTGTCCAGCGGCTGACCAGCTGTGTGGCACTCAATTCCCCACTCAGCTGTGAACAAGGTTGCCCTGAGGTGAAAGCCTGGCTCAAGGGGCCTCCTCGCCACTCCCTGGGGCCAGAGAGGATGGTCCACCATATCCGGCCCCCAAGTTTCATGTTCCAGAGATAGGATCCCTGAGGAATCCCAGGTCTCTGAATTTCCCAGAGTCCAGTACAGGTCCTGGGAATTGTCTCTACTCACAGCTAGTAGGCTGCAGATGGCGAAGTCACAATCTCTGCTCCCCACAACATCCTCAACTGTGGTGGTCACCCTAGAGAGAGCTGGAGAAGAATCGGCAGCTGCCGGAGAAAGGCAGTCAAGGCACGACGTTCATAGCAGGAGACCATCTGGCTAGGGAACTCTGCTTGTGCTGCTTTGAACGTCATTGTTTGGTGGCTGAAATGGTCCATCTAATTTGACCCAGAATCCCAAGCATTAGTTAGAAATTGCCAGCTTCAAGGAAAAACCCTGTAAAAGCTGGCATTTCACATGTCCCAATCAAACTTAAAGGGTTCCAAAGTTAGTAGTCCCCTTTTCCTTCCACACAGCCTACAGCGGGTTACAGAAAATGGCATTCAGAGATCGCTAGCTAACTGCCATGTCCTGATCCCAAGTAGTCTCCAGCCTACCATTGCCCAGCTGGAAACAGCCCAGGAGGGACACAGATTGGAGTCTGCAGGACTCCAGGGAGGACTACCCACCAGTGCACTGCCCCTGGACGGAATCCATGCCACCACTGGGGGCCTGGAGCCCCATGCCAAGATGCCCACGTACACCGTCAATACCCTGGGTAAGATTCCCCTCTCATCCTCGGTCGTGGTGAACCATCTGCTATGTCACACCGATCGTCACTTCCCAGACCCTCCTAGATTCACAGCCCCTGCCCTACTACCCCCCATCTCGTTCCCTATTTATGTTTGGAAGACACCTTCACAACCTTGAATTAGCTCCAACTATACACACCAGAGCAGACTGGCTGGCTGGAAGAGTGCGGCTGTGATCACAGTAGCCTCATGAGCCTTCTGGCTAAAGACAGAAGGGCAGGTGTCCACACTGGTCTCTGGTTCACACAGGCCTCCTAGGGGAGACCCACGCAGGTCCAGCAGCTACTGTGGGCTGCAGGAAAGGGGAAGAAAGAGGTGGAAAGGAACATCTACTGAAACCTTCCCTAAAGGAGCCATGAAATGGTGAAAGAGAAAACAAAAAGTGTGGCTGGTCTCCTAGTGGGCATTAATGAAAAAAGAACAACAAATAAAATGTTTTTGCTCTTTTTAGACATGGTGACTTAAATATATTTTCATTGTTCTCATC
>NW_012284023.1:0-2403 GCF_000151885.1 Dipodomys ordii
TCATTCAGTACAATCTTATACTGAGGATCCCGTGACCTCATCAAGGACTCAAGATCTCTCACTATCCTGCCTTGACACTGGGCAGTCAGGTGAGGTCTAGTTATACAACTACAGGATATGGGAATGAAAGGATTTCTCAGCCAAGGGATGCAGACTGGAGGTCTCTAGGTCCCTCTCTCTCAGGGAGGAGAAAAGGGCCCATCCATCCCAGGAATGTTCCTGGGTTGTGAGTATCCTCAAAGAAGCAACCCTGCTCCGAGCCCACTGCCTCTGGTTTTCCCCCTAGCTTTGACCTTCAGTCGGCCCTCTCTGAATCCCAATCTGCCATATAGATTAATGGCTGAGCAAGCAAAGAGACCCACCTCTACCTCTGAGGATGGCAGTCACAGGGCCCTAGAGTCCCCTAAAGGAAGTCTGAGGGCAACACGGGTCTGACTCTCGCCCTCATTCCCTGGATGTCCTGTTCCAGTGGCCCGCTTACCTCTGTCTCTGGTCGAGGAATGAACACTGGGGGTGTCATCTTCAGATTGAGCCAGAAAAAGTGCCAGTCCCCAAGGATGTACTGCACAGGCATCCTGCAGCGGATGACAGCCAAATCGTCAACGGTGAACCCAGAGTGCCAGGACTTTTCATAGGCATGTGGCTGGGTCAAAGGCTCTATCAATGATGGTCTAGGTTGTCAGGTGAGGTCATGGCTTCAATGGCCTGACTCACTGGATCTGGGATTGTCCTCCCTCTTCACCTTCCTGCTGATCCCTTGCCACCCCCCTCTTGACACTCCCTCACCTTATACCTCCCTAGCCCTTGGACAGTTTCTTCTTATCTGACCAGAAAATAAACTTCATGAGCCAGGGGTGATTGAAACTCTGTGACCCACCCTGAGCCCTAGGGTCTACCCGAGGCTGTTTCCCTCTGCAGTCAGTGACCACTCAGATATTGGATGTCATGAAGTTGCTGATGTCATGAACGGGTCAGTGGCTTGGTCCTATGTTCTAGCTTTAGGCTCTGAAACTGTCCCCACAAAGATTGTGAATGGTTGGCTCCCTTGATCCAGGGACTCCAAACCAAGGCTTGAATGCTCCCTTCTTCCTTCCTTTCCTCCTTTTCTCCCTCCATCCTTCCCTCCTCTCTTTCTTTTTCCTTTTTTTGTGTCACTCCTGGGCTTGAACTCAGAGCCTGGGTGCTGTCCCTGAGCCTTTGTACTCAAGGCCAACAGTCTACAGCTTGAGCCTACTTCTGGCATTTTCTTTTTGGTAGTTAGTTGGAGATAAGAGTCTTACAGGCTTTTCTGCCTGGGCCTTAAGCTTCAATCCTCCTATTTCAGCCTCCTAAGTAGCTAGGATGACAGGTGTGAGGCACCAGCATCCAGCTCAAACCAAGATTTTGTCCTGTGCTGTGGAACCAGAACTGGAACCTTTCATCGTGTATGACCTCCTCCCCTTTCCCCTCCCCCAAGGACTTGGCATACACTCTAATGGTTTGTTGGGGAATGAGCATCTGTCTATGACAATACTACAGAAAAGTCCCATCCAATTCAGGTAAGCATCCTGGGTGGGGGTAAAGCCTGATGTAGTTCTCCCACAGTTCTCCCTCCTCCCTCTTCCCACCCTCCTGGTGCCACCGCACTTAACTGTTTTGGTTCTAAGGACGTGAGCCATGATGTACTCACTGGATTCCAGGGCCTCTGGGATGCCTATCTTCTCAAGGATCTCTGTCCAGCGGCTGACCAGCTGTGTGGCACTCAATTCCCCACTCAGCTGTGAACAAGGTTGCCCTGAGGTGAAAGCCTGGCTCAAGGGGCCTCCTCTCCACTCCCTGGGGCCAGACAGGATGGTCCACCATATCCGGCCCCCAAGATTCATGTTCCAGAGATAGGATCCCTGAGGCATCCCAGGTCTCTGAATTTCCCAGAGTCCAGTACAGGTCCTGGGAATTGTCTCTACTCACAGCTAGTAGGCTGCAGATGGCGAAGTCACAATCTCTGCTCCCCACAACATCCTCAACTGTGGTGGTCACCCTAGAGAGAGCTGGAGAAGAATCGGCAGCTGCCGGAGAAAGGCAGTCAAGGCACGACGTTCATAGCAGGAGACCATCTGGCTAGGGAACTCTGCTTGTGCTGCTTTGAACGTCATTGTTTGGTGGCTGAAATGGTCCATCTAATTTGACCCAGAATCCCAAGCATTAGTTAGAAATTGCCAGCTTCAGAAAAACCCTGGAAAAGCTGGCATTTCACATGTCCCAATCAAACTTAAAGGGTTCCAAAGTTAGTAGTCCCCTTTTCCTTCCAGACAGCCTACAGCAGGTTACAGAAAATGGCATTCAGAGAGCACTAGCTAACTGCCATGTCCTGATCCCAAGTAGTCCTCCAGCAGAGGGAACATACTTTGCCTACCATTTGCCCAG
>NW_012284024.1:0-7676 GCF_000151885.1 Dipodomys ordii
CATTCTAGCTTTAGGCTCTGAAACTGTCCCCACAAAGATTGTGAATGGTTGGCTCCCTTGATCCAGGGACTCCAAACCAAGGCTTGAATGCTCCCTTCTTCCTTCCTTTCCTCCTTTTCTCCCTCCATCCTTCCCTCCTCTCTTTCTTTTTTCTTTTTTTGTGTCACTCCTGGGCTTGAACTCAGAGCCTGGGTGCTGTCCCTGAGCCTTTGTACTCAAGGCCAACAGTCTACAGCTTGAGCCTACTTCTGGCCTTTTCTTTTTGGTAGTTAGTTGGAGATAAGAGTCTTACAGGCTTTTCTGCCTGGGCCTTAAGCTTCAATCCTCCTATTTCAGCCTCCTAAGTAGCTAGGATGACAGGTGTGAGGCACCAGCATCCAGCTCAAACCAAGATTTTGTCCTGTGCTGTGGAACCAGAACTGGAACCTTTCATCGTGTATGACCTCCTCCCCTTTCCCCTCCCCCAAGGACCTGGCATACACTCTAATGGTTTGTTGGGGAATGAGCATCTGTCTATGACAATACTACAGAAAAGTCCCATCCAATTCAGGTAAGCATCCTGGGTGGGGGTAAAGCCTGATGTAGTTCTCCCACAGTTCTCCCTCTTCCCTCTTCCCACCCTCCTGGTGCCACCGCACTTAACTGTTTTGGTTCTAAGGACGTGAGCCATGATGTACTCACTGGATTCCAGGGCCTCTGGGATGCCTATCTTCTCAAAGATCTCTGTCCAGCGGCTGACCAGCTGTATGGCACTCAATTCCCCACTCACCTGTGAACAAGGTTGCCCTGAGGTGAAAGCCTGGCTCAAGGGGCCTCCTCGCCACTCCCTGGGGCCAGATAGGATGGTCCACCATATCCGGCCCCCAAGTTTCATGTTCCAGAGATAGGATCCCTGAGGCATCCCAGGTCTCTGAATTTCCCAGAGTCCAGTACAGGTCCTGGGAATTGTCTCTACTCACAGCTAGTAGGCTGCAGATGGCGAAGTCACAATCTCTGCTCCCCACAACATCCTCAACTGTGGTGGTCACCCTAGAGAGAGCTGGAGAAGAATCGGCAGCTGCCGGAGAAAGGCAGTCAAGGCACGACGTTCATAGCAGGAGACCATCTGGCTAGGGAACTCTGCTTGTGCTGCTTTGAACGTCAGTTTGGTGGCTGAATCCCAGAATCCCAAGCATTAGTTAGAAATTGCCAGCTTCAAGAAAAACCCTGTAAAATCTGGCATTTCACATGTCCCAATCAAACTTAAAGGGTTCCAAAGTTAGTGGTCCCCTTTTCCTTCCACACAGCCTACAGCGGTTACAGAAAATGGCATTCAGAGAGCGCTAGCTAACTGCCATGTCCTGATCCCAAGTAGTCTCCAGCAGAGGAAACACACTTGCCTACCATTGCCCAGCTGGAAAGAGCCCAGGAGGGACACAGATTGGAGTCTGCAGGACTCCAGGGAGGACTACCCACCAGTGCACTGCCCCTGGACGGAATCCATGCCACCATTGGGGGCCTGGAGCCCCATGCCAAGATGCCCACGTACACCGTCAATACCCTGGGTAAGATTCCCCTCTCCTCCTCGGTCGTGGTGAACCATCTGCCATGTCACACCGATCGTCACTTCCCAGACCCTCCTAGATTCACAGCCCCTGCCCTACTACCTCCCATCTTGTTCCCTATTTATGTTTGGCAGACTCCGTCCGAACCTTGAATTAGCTCCAACTATACACACCAGAGCAGACTGTCTGGCTGGAAGAGTGTGGTTGTGATCAAAGTAGCCTCATGAGCCTTCTGGCTAAAGACAGAAGGGCAGGTGTCCACTCTGGTCTGTGGTTCACACAGGCCTCCTAGGGGAGACCCACGCAGGTCCAGCAGCTACTGTGGGCTGCAGGAAAGGGGAAGAAAGAGGTGGAAAGGAACATCTACTGAAACCTTCCCTAAAGGAGCCATGAAACGGTGAAAGAGAAAACAAAAAGTGTGGCTGGTCTCCTAGTGGGCATTAATGAAAAAAGAACAACAAATAAAATGTTTTTGCTCTTTTTAGACATGGTGACTTAAATATATTTTCATTGTTCTCATCCTCCCTGCTCTGCCAACAAACACACACACACACACACACACACAAATACAGACTCAGAGCAGTGCCTCTCCAGAGTTTGTTTCTCATCTGGGCAATGTACCAGCTTGAGCACAGGGGTTCCCTTGTCAGAACCAGGGGCAACCACCTAAGGGAAACAATGCTCTAATAATGCAGAACCACCCTGCCTCCCCCTTTCTCCAGGGACAGACCCTTCCCATTGGGAACAACCAGCCTTGACTCCCCATTCACCAAAACTCTAGGTTAGGACTCTGGGTGAAGGAGTCCCGAGACACGTGGCTCCTCAGAGACTGGACAGAAAACAAAGCAGGGGGTCATGGTGCCTCCAGAAAGGTGTATGACCTGGGGTGGGGGCGTTGTTGGGGACTTTGATGGGGTCCTAAAGGCTATATACATGGATAGACTCCCTACTTTCACCCTATATACTTCGGAGCAAGTCGCTTGGGGGACTTTCCAGCAGATCTTGGGGAGGACGAGAAGACCAGATGGACTGGGAGCACTAGCAGAAGCTGGCAGAACTGGGAAATGTGATCACCCAGTCAGAACTGTTGACAGCTGGGGTTGGGGGTATAGGTCGGTTGTATATGTGTCAGAGGGGGTGTGTTTTTCTCCCAAATATCCACCTTCTATCTGACCCCAGTGCCCTCACCTCTCTAGTGGGCTCTTCTGAGAATGTCCATAGGTGAAAGTGTGACTGAGCACAGAAGACAAGGGCTCACACAGCAAGGGGGTCTATCTTCTGCATCCAACACCCCCCTCCCCAGCAAAAAGGAAAAGACCTAAGAAGGCAGGTGTGGAGGTGCAGCTCCCCACCTCTGACTAAAGCCACAGGTTCCCACCAGGGAGAGGAAGGGTGCAGATGCAAGGCTGTGTGGCTCCCACTGTTCCAGCCAGGGGCTCTGTGGTGTCCCTGGATGGGTGCTCCTCACCCATCCTTGCAGCTCCCATTTTCCTTGGACACTGGATGCTAGGGATGGGGGTGGGATCCTCAGGTCGACACCCAGCTCCAACCTCCACCCCTGGGGTGCATTTGTGGCAGAGCCAGGGCAGACTGTGGGGTGCTGGGGAGGTGCAAGCAGGACAGGAGAGGGGAGGCAAGAGGCTGAGTTCCTGGTCCGCGGGGGTGGGGTGGAAGGGGTAGAGTGGTGGAGTCACAGGGTGCAGGGGTCACACGAGGTGCTGGCCTGCAGGGCAGCCAATCACGTGTGCTGCTGGGAGAAGCTGTAGGCTGCGACTCTGGGTGCGCGCCCTGAGTCTGAGGGCCCGGGGCCGGGACCAAGTCAGGGCCACAAGCCAGACAGAGGTGTGCCATCTCCACCAGGTGACTGCAAGAGGCTCCACCAGTCCGAGCCTGCAGCATGTTTGAAATGCAGCTCTGCTGGGAAGGGGCGGGGACGTCTGCTGGAGCGTGGTGGGGCAGCTCTCAGCCTCTGCTCCTTCTCCTCAGCCGCTGCCGCCCCCTCAGTGGCCTCGTCCCCTGTGGCAGACGCCTCTGCCTCAGCAGCTGCTGACTCTGCCTAGCTCCCCAAACCGGGACCTCAGACTCAGGGGCGCCATGGCTGCTGCAGGGGCTACGCGCGGCCATGGCCTTCCATGCAGGCTCCACATGCTCTATGCAACTGGCCAGGACCCAGGCTATGATCAGAGCAGCCGCCAGCCACTGAAGCCATTTCCACTGGTGCTTGTGCTCATGCTCACTCTTCTCCCAGCTCTCTTTCTGCCCCATACTCCTCTCCTGGGCCACCTCGCCCCTGTTGTGCACATGCCCCAGCCCCCTTGGGCCCCTGGCCATTGCTGCCACCAAAGTGTGCTCCTGGGCCCCGCCCCCTCCTCCCCTGGGCCCCGCCCCCCACCCCTGGCCACAGTTGCAGCCCTGACTGGGCCCTGAGGCTTCCAGACCACGGCAATTGCAGCCTTACCTCAGCTCAGCACTACCCCCCACCCCCAGTACTTGCCCGGGGGATCGAATCTCCCCTCAGCCCCACCGCTGGAGGAGACTCTCCTCCATCCCTCTCCACTCTATACACCAAGCAGGTACATGGTGAAACTTGTGTGTGTATGTGTGTTTGTGCTTGTGTGTGTGTGAGTGTTGGGGATAACTATCTCTCAAGGACCCAGAACATAGCACCCTTTGGGGTGACTCAGCACACAGCACACTTCCAAAAACAGCACAAATCACCCTTTGTAAAGGACTTAGCACACAGCTCCCTTTGAGGACTCAGCATGTAGTATGCTGGGTAGAGTACTCAGCACACAGCACCCTTTGAAGGGCTGAGTATAAAGCACCCTGTGTACAACATCCAGTGCATAGCACCCTTCGAAAAACTCAGCACATAGAACAATTTTGAAGGACTCAGCACATACCACACTGTGGAAGCACTCAGCACACAGCACCATTTGAAGGACAGTACAGAGCACCTTGTGTAAAGGACTTGGCACACAGCACTCAAAAAACTCACCTCATCCCTCTCTTCCCAAGGGCTCAGCACATAGCAGGACCCTTTGGGATGCAGTAGCTCACCACACTTTTTGAAGGACTCAGCATACAGTACATTGTGTAATGGACTCAGCACACAGCACCCTTTGAAAAACCCAGGATGGCCCACTCTTCTCAGGGACTCAGCATATAGAACCCTTTGGGATAACTCACCAAATCTTTTTGAGAACTCAGCACAAAACCCCCATGTGAGAAGGACCCAGCAAATAGCGCCCTGTGAAGGACTCAGCACATAGCTGTATGTCACAAGTTCAGCTGTCATTAGAATTAGGGTGCTTTCTCCAGTATCACCATTCTTCAGAAACACTTCACAAATCCTACTAGTTCACAGTTAGACAACCTGTGTTTTATGGGGGAAGGTCAGCTGGGGGTCTTGAACTCAAAGCTTGGGGGCCCTGTCCCTGAGCTCTTTGGTTCAATGCTAGAGCTCTACCACTTGGAGGCACATTGCCAATTTTGTTTTTTTGGGTTGTTCTTTCACAGGTCTTAGGGTGATAAATAAGGCCAAGTTGGGGTAACTGTAGGCAAAGGCTCTTAGCTCAGCCTGGAGTTGACCTCTCCCTTTTTGTGTCCCTGGTAAGCCGGGCCTCCTGGAGCTCTCTTGGCCTAGGGTGGAACAGACCTGCTCTGGCATCAGCAATCAGGGTGAGCAAAAGTCAGCTTGGCCCTGGTCACTTCCTCAAATTGAACTCTAGAGAATGATGGCATGGGGCCACATGTTTCACATCTGGCCCCCAGGGTGCAGGAGTAGCCCACCATAGGGATAGTACTTGAGAGCTGTGTTTACTCTTGCTTCCCTGGGGCCCCCATCATGATTCAAAGCCACCCTGGACAGGAAAGTCCTTGAGACTCTTACCTACAATTAACCATCCAAAAGCAAGTGGGGCTGTAGCTCAAGTGGCACAGCACTAGCCTTCAGCAAGAAATCTCAGGGATAGAGCCTGGTCCCTGAGATCACATACACACACACACACACACACACACACACACACACACACACACACACACACACACACACACCACGTGCATGGAAAATCAGAGGTTTCTATACTACAATCTTTTCCCCACTAAGCCTGGTGGCTGCTGGCCTAGGTGTTTGATGCATACACCACCTCCTACTTCCTATTTATCTGAGGAATGGTCATATGGGTTTGGGAGGGGGGAGAATCATCCTAGCTGAGAATGTGGCTCAGTGATAGAGTGTTCGCCTAGCATGCCTGAAGCCCTGGGTTCTATTCCACACAGAAAAAGCTAGAAAGGGAGGTGGGGCTCAACTGGTAGAGTGCCAGTCTTGATCAAAAAGAGCTCAGGACAATGGCCAGGCCCTGAGTTCAAGCCCCAGGGCTGGAAGAACAAATCTTTGTTGAAGGATTTTTATTTTGCTTTGAAAACAATTTATTCTTTGTGATAAGCATAACATGGGCCTCTTTCCTGGCCACCAATGGGCCATTAGATATCTCTTGAGTTTGGGTCACCTCCCTGCAGCCTCTGCCTTACCCGACCCCCAGTTTAACCTTCCCATCACCCGGCTGATGGAGGCCTGAGAGAAACCCACCTGGCCACCTACTTCTGGTGGCTGCCAAGGCTTTTGAGAGTCAGTATGTCACATAGAGAATCATCATCCGCATCAATCTACAAGAGAAAGTGAGGGAGCACTCCTCCCCTGAGCCTGGGAGCTGTGGGCAGATCTGGATGTGGGGCATCTGGGGCAGGACATACTCCTTGAGAGAGTCCACTATGGGGTCAGGAAGCTGACCTCTCCTCTGGCAGTTTCCATGAGCTGTGGTGGCAGCTCATGGGGCAGAGGGCCTGTGGCTCCAGCTCAGTCTGGCACTGAGCTGTTGGGTTGGCCAGGGGGTGCCTGCAGCGGGCCCATGCTCCTGTGGCAGGATTTTCCCCCTGTGGATCTCAGCCTCCGAGTGTGCTAACAGAGTCTAGTCCATCTACCAGGCAGGATGGAATGTGGGCATGGCCACCATTCTTGTATCCCTTTGGTCAGAAAGAACCATGAAATAATGGTGTGGCCAGAATCCTGTGATGCAGGCAGAATGGGCAGAGTCAAGATGACAGTGGCTCCCCCAGCCCCTTTCCCAGGGAACTCTGTCCAATTCAGTTGGGGACAAGCGGGTGACATGCTTTAGCTGGATGGCTGCACAGATTGTTGTTTATGTCTGTTTGTTGCCAGTCCCAGACCTTGAACTCAGGATCTGGGCACAGTCCATGAACTGCTTTTGCTCAAGGCTAGCCCTCTACCACTGGAGCCACACGGCCCTATTTCTGGCTTTGTTGGCACTGAAGTTGGACAGGAGTTTCAAGGACTTTCCTGCTTAGGGTGACTTTGACCATAGCCTTGTAAGTTTCAAGGAGGACCTGCGCTGCTGCTGGCCGCCCTGCTCTGCGGCCTGGGCCCAGGAGGCTGGGGTGAGGCCTTGGTGGTTTCTAGTTCCCCCACCCTCTTTGGTGGTTTCTAGTTCTCCCCCCTTGGTGATTTCTAGTTCTCCCCTTGGTGGTTTCTAGTTCTTTCCTCTTTGGTGGCTTCTAGTTCCCCCACCTTGGTGGTTTCTAGTTCCCCCCAGTTTGGTGGTTTCTAGTTGTCCCTCTTTGGTGGTTTCTAGTCCCCCCCTTGGTGGTTTCTAGTTCCCCCTCTTTGGTGGTTTCTAGTTATCCCTCCTTGGTGGTTTCTAGTTCTCCGCCCCTGTTTGGTGGTTTCTAGTTCTCTCCCCCAGTTTAGTGGTTTCTAGTTCTCTCCCCGTGGTTGGTGGTTTCTAGTCCCCCCCCCCAGTTTGGTGGTTTCTAGTTCTCTCCCCCTGGTTGGTGGTTTCTAGTTCTCTCCCCCTGGTTGGTGGTTTCTAGTTCTCTCCCCCTGGTTGGTGGTTTCTAGTTCTCTCCCCCTGGTTGGTGGTTTCTAGTTCTCTCCCCCTGGTTGGTGGTTTCTAGTTCTCTCCCCCTGGTTGGTGGTTTCTAGTTCTCTCCCCCTGGTTGGTGGTTTCTAGTTCCCCCTCCTTGGTGGTTTCTAGTTCCCCCTCCTTGGTGGTTTCTAGTTCCCCCTCCTTGGTGGTTTCTAGTTCTCCCCCCTTGGTGGTTTCTAGTTCGCCA
>NW_012284025.1:0-8593 GCF_000151885.1 Dipodomys ordii
TCACTCCTGGGCTTGAACTCAGAGCCTGGGTGCTGTCCCTGAGCCTTTGTACTCAAGGCCAACAGTCTACAGCTTGAGCCTACTTCTGGCATTTTCTTTTTGGTAGTTAGTTGGAGATAAGGGTCTTACAGGCTTTTCTGCCTGGGCCTTAAGCTTCAATCCTCCTATTTCAGCCTCCTAAGTAGCTAGGATGACAGGTGTGAGGCACCAGCATCCAGCTCAAACCAAGATTTTGTCCTGTGCTGTGGAACCAGAACTGGAACCTTTCATCGTGTATGACCTCCTCCCCTTTCCCCTCCCCCAAGGACCTGGCATACACTGTAATGGTTTGTTGGTGAATGAGCATCTGTCTATGACAATACTACAGAAAAGTCCCATCCAATTCAGGTAAGC
Source organism: Dipodomys ordii (assembly GCF_000151885.1). Classification (NCBI taxonomy): domain Eukaryota; kingdom Metazoa; phylum Chordata; class Mammalia; order Rodentia; family Heteromyidae; genus Dipodomys; species Dipodomys ordii. Next base: position 394 of record NW_012284025.1, read on the forward strand.
ATCCTGGGTGGGGGTAAAGCCTGATGTAGCTCTCCCACAGTTCTCCCTCCTCCCACTTCCCACCCTCCTGGTGCCACCGCACTTAACTGTTTTGGTTCTAAGGACGTGAGCCATGATGTACTCACTGGATTCCAGGGCCTCTGGGATGCCTATCTTCTCAAGGATCTCTGTCCAGCGGCTGACCAGCTGTGTGGCACTCAATTCCCCACTCAGCTGTGAACAAGGTTGCCCTGAGGTGAAAGCCTGGCTCAAGGGGCCTCCTCGCCACTCCCTGGGGCCAGAGAGGATGGTCCACCATATCCGGCCCCCAAGTTTCTTGTTCCAGAGATAGGATCCCTGAGGCATCCCAGGTCTCTGAATTTCCCAGAGTCCAGTACAGGTCCTGGGAATTGTCTCTACTCACAGCTAGTAGGCTGCAGATGGCGAAGTCACAATCTCTGCTCCCCACAACATCCTCAACTGTGGTGGTCACCCTAGAGAGAGCTGGAGAAGAATCGGCAGCTGCCGGAGAAAGGCAGTCAAGGCACGACGTTCATAGCAGGAGACCATCTGGCTAGGGAACTCTGCTTGTGCTGCTTTGAACGTCATTGTTTGGTGGCTGAAATGGTCCATCTAATTTGACCCAGAATCCCAAGCATTAGTTAGAAATTGCCAGCTTCAAGGAAAAACCCTGTAAAAGCTGGCATTTCACATGTCCCAATCAAACTTAAAGGGTTCCAAAGTTAGTAGTCCCCTTTTCCTTCCACACAGCCTACAGCGGGTTACAGAAAATGGCATTCAGAGATCGCTAGCTAACTGCCATGTCCTGATCCCAAGTAGTCTCCAGCCTACCATTGCCCAGCTGGAAACAGCCCAGGAGGGACACAGATTGGAGTCTGCAGGACTCCAGGGAGGACTACCCACCAGTGCACTGCCCCTGGACGGAATCCATGCCACCATTGGGGGCCTGGAGCCCCATGCCAAGATGCCCACGTACACCGTCAATACCCTGGGTAAGATTCCCCTCTCATCCTCGGTCGTGGTGAACCATCTGCTATGTCACACCGATCGTCACTTCCCAGACCCTCCTAGATTCACAGCCCCTGCCCTACTACCCCCCATCTCGTTCCCTATTTATGTTTGGAAGACACCTTCACAACCTTGAATTAGCTCCAACTATACACACCAGAGCAGACTGGCTGGCTGGAAGAGTGCGGCTGTGATCACAGTAGCCTCATGAGCCTTCTGGCTAAAGACAGAAGGGCAGGTGTCCACACTGGTCTCTGGTTCACACAGGCCTCCTAGGGGAGACCCACGCAGGTCCAGCAGCTACTGTGGGCTGCAGGAAAGGGGAAGAAAGAGGTGGAAAGGAACATCTACTGAAACCTTCCCTAAAGGAGCCATGAAATGGTGAAAGAGAAAACAAAAAGTGTGGCTGGTCTCCTAGTGGGCATTAATGAAAAAAGAACAACAAATAAAATGTTTTTGCTCTTTTTAGACATGGTGACATAAATATATTTTCATTGTTCTCATCCTCCCTGCTCTCCCAACAAACACACACACACACACACACACACACACACACACACACACACACACAAATACAGACTCAGAGCAGTGCCTCTCCAGAGTTTGTTTCTCATCTGGGCAATGTACCAGCTTGAGCACAGGGGTTCCCTTGTCAGAACCAAGGGCAACCAGCCAAGGTGAACAATGCTCTAATAATGCAGAACCACCCTGCCTCCCCGTTTCTCCAGGGCTAGACCCTTCCCCTTGGGAACAACCAGCTTTGACTCCTCATTCACCAAACCCTAGGTCAGGACGCTGGGTGAAGGAGTCCCGAGACTCCTCAGAGCCTGATCAGAAAACAAAGCAGGGGGTCATGGTGCCTCCAGAAAGGTGTATGACCTGGGGTGGGGGCGTTGTTGGGGACTTTGATGGGGTCCTAAAGGCTATATACATGGATAGACTCCCTACTTTCACCCTATATACTTCGGAGCGACTTGGCAGATCTTGGGGAGGACGAGAAGACCAGATGGACTGGGAGCACTAGCAGAAGCTGGCAGAGCTGGGAAATGTGATCACCCAGTCAGAACTGTTGACAGCTGGGGTTGGGGGTATAGGCCGGTTGTATATGTGTCAGAGGGGGTGTGTTTTTCTCCCAAATATCCACCTTCTATCTGACCCCAGTGCCCTCACCTCTCTAGTGTTCTCTTCTGAGAATGTCCATAGGTGAAAGTGTGACTGAGCACAGAAGACAAGGGCTCCCACAGCAAGGGAGGGGCCTATCTTCTGCATCCAACACCCCCTCCCCAGCAAAAAGGAAAAGACCTAAGAAGGCAGGTGTGGAGGTGCAGCTCCCCACCTCTGACTAAAGCCACCAGGTTCCCACCAGGGAGAGGAAGGGTGCAGATGCAAGGCTGTGTGGCTCCCACTGCTCCAGCCAGGGGCTCTGTGGTGTCCCTGGATGGGTGCTCCTCACCCATCCTTGCAGCTCCCATTTTCCTTGGACACTGGATGCTAGGGATGGGGGTGGGATCCTCAGGTCGACACCCAGCTCCAACCTCCACCCCTGGGGTGCATTTGTGGCAGAGCCAGGGCAGACTGTGGGGTGCTGGGGAGGTGCAAGCAGGACAGGAGAGGGGAGGCAAGAGGCTGAGTTCCTGGTCCGCGGGGGTGGGGTGGAAGGGGTAGAGTGGTGGAGTCACAGGGTGCAGGGGTCACACGAGGTGCTGGCCTGCAGGGCAGCCAATCACGTGTGCTGCTGGGAGAAGCTGTAGGCTGCGACTCTGGGTGCGCGCCCTGAGTCTGAGGGCCCGGGGCCGGGACCAAGTCAGGGCCACAAGCCAGACAGAGGTGTGCCATCTCCACCAGGTGACTGCAAGAGGCTCCACCAGTCCGAGCCTGCAGCATGTTTGAAATGCAGCTCTGCTGGGAAGGGGCGGGGACGTCTGCTGGCGCGTGGTGGGGCAGCTCTCAGCCTCTGCTCCTTCTCCTCAGCCGCTGCCGCCCCCTCAGTGGCCTCGTCCCCTGTGGCAGACGCCTCTGCCTCAGCAGCTGCTGACTCTGCCTAGCTCCCCAAACCGGGACCTCAGACTCAGGGGCGCCATGGCTGCTGCAGGGGCTACACGCGGCCATGGCCTGCCATGCAGGCTCCACATGCTCTATGCAACTGGCCAGGACCCAGGCTATGATCAGAGCAGCAGCCAGCCACTGAAGCCATTTCCACTGGTGCTTGTGCTCATGCTCACTCTTCTCCCAGCTCTCTTTCTGCCCCATACTCCTCGCCTGGGCCACCTCGCCCCTGTTGTGCACATGCCCCAGCCCCCTTGGGCCCCTGGCCATTGCTGCCACCAAAGTGTGCTCCTGGGCCACGCCCCCTCCTCCCCTGGGCCCCGCCCCCCACCACTGGCCACAGTTGCAGCCCTGACTGGGCCCTGAGGCTTCCAGACCACGGCAATTGCAGCCTTACCTCAGCTCAGCACTACCCCCCACCCCCAGTACTTGCCCGGGGGATCGAATCTCCCCTCAGCCCCACCGCTGGAGGAGACTCTCCTCCATCCCTCTCCACTCTATACACCAAGCAGGTGCATGGTGAAACTTGTGTGTGTATGTGTGTTTGTGCTTGTGTGTGTGTGAGTGTTGGGGATAACTATCTCTCAAGGACCCAGAACATAGCACCCTTTGGGGTGAGTCAGCACACAGCACACTTCCAAAAACAGCACAAATCACCCTTTGTAAAGGACTCAGCACACAGCTCCCTTTGAGGACTCAGCATGTAGTATGCTGGGTAGAGTACTCAGCACACAGCACCCTTTGAAGGGCTGAGTATAAAGCACCCTGTGTACAACATCCAGTGCATAGCACCCTTCAAAAAACTCAGCACATAGAACAATTTTGAAGGACTCAGCACATACCACACTGTGGAAGCACTCAGCACACAGCACCATTTGAAGGACAGTACAGAGCACCTTGTGTAAAGGACTTGGCACACAGCACTCAAAAAACTCACCTCATCCCTCTCTTCGCAAGGGCTCAGCACATAGCAGGACCCTTTGGGATGCAGTAGCTTACCACACTTTTTGAAGGACTCAGCATACAGTACATTGTGTAATGGACTCAGCACACAGCACCCTTTGAAAAACCCAGGACAGCCCACTCTTCTCAGGGACTCAGCATATAGAACCCTTTGGGATAACTCACCAAATCTTTTTGAGAACTCAGCACAAAACCCCCATGTGAGAAGGACCCAGCAAATAGCGCCCTGTGAAGGACTCAGCACATAGCTGTATGTCACAAGTTCAGCTGTCATTAGAATTAGGGTGCTTTCTCCAGTATCACCATTCTTCAGAAACACTTCACAAATCCTACTAGTTCACAGTTAGACAACCTGTGTTTTATGGGGGAAGGTCAGCTGGGGGTCTTGAACTCAAAGCTTGGGGGCCCTGTCCCTGAGCTCTTTGGTTCAATGCTAGAGCTCTACCACTTGGAGGCACAGCTCCAATTTTATTTTTTGGGGGGTTGTTCTTTCACAGGTCTTATGGTGATAAATAAGGCCAAGTTGGGGTAACTGTAGGCAAAGGCTCTTAGCTCAGCCTGGAGTTGACCTCTCCCTTTTTGTGTCCCTGGTAAGCCGGGCCTCCTGGAGCTCTCTTGGCCTAGGGTGGAACAGACCTGCTCTGGCATCAGCAATCAGGGTGAGCAAAAGTCAGCTTGGCCCTGGTCACTTCCTCAAATTGAACTCTAGAGAATGATGGCATGGGGCCACATGTTTCACATCTGGCCCCCAGGGTGCAGGAGTAGCCCACCATAGGGATAGTACTTGAGAGCTGTGTTTACTCTTGCTTCCCTGGGGCCCCCATCATGATTCAAAGCCACCCTGGACAGGAAAGTCCTTGAGACTCTTACCTACAATTAACCATCGAAAAGCTAGTGGGGCTGTGGCTCAAGTGGCAGAGCACTACCCTTGAGCAAGAAAACTCAAGGATAGAGCCTAGGCCCTGAGTTCACACACACACACACACACACACACACACACACACACACACACACACACCACGTGCATGGAAAATCAGAGGTTTCTATACTACAATCTTTTCCCCATTAAGCCTGGTGGCTGCTGGCCTATGTGTTTGATGCATACACCACCACCTACTTCCTATTTATCTGAGGAATGGTCATATGGGTTTGGGAGGGGGGAGAATCATCCTAGCTGAGAATGTGGCTCAGTGATAGAGTGGTCACCTAGCATGCCTGAAGCCCTGGGTTCTATTCCACATAGAAAAAGCTAGAAAGGGAGGTGGGGCTCAACTGGTAGAGTGCCAGTCTTGATCAAAAAGAGCTCAGGACAATAGCCAGGCCCTGAGTTCAAGCCCCAGGGCTGGAAGAACGAATCTTTGTTGAAGGCTTTTTATTTTGCTTTGAAAACAATTTATTCTTTGTGATAAGCATAACATGGGCCTCTTTCCTGGCCACCAATGGGCCATTAGATATCTCTTGAGTTTGGGTCACCTCCCTGCAGCCTTTGCCTTACCCGACCTCCAGTTTAACCTTCCCATCACCCGGCTGATGGAGGCCTGAGAGAAACCCACCTGGCCACCTACTTCGGGTGGCTGCCAAGGCTTTTGAGAGTCAGTATGTCACATAGAGAATCATCATCCGCATCAATCTACAAGAGAAAGTGAGGGAGCACTCCTCCCCTGAGACTGGGAGCTGTGGGAGGATCTGGATGTGGGGCATCTGGGGCAGGACCTGCTCCTTGCGGGAGTCCACTATGGGGTCAGGAAGCTGACCTCTCCTCTGGCAGTTTCCATGCTGTCTTCAAGTTGCAATTCTTCAAAACCTTTCTGCTCCTCCCTCATTTCACCCACCACAGGCCCTGAGGCGTCTGAAGCAGTGTTGGTGGGGGGGGGGCTCAGCTTGTGCTGGCATCTGGAGACTGCTGTCTGTGCCTTCCTTGTGAGGAACAAGAGCAGCTCCTGCAGCACTCTCCTCTTCTCCATCTTCTCCTGGGACAGCCAGTGCATGCACTTGGCTTTCTCCCAACACAGCTCATTCAAGACCAACATCTGCTCTTTACACACCATGAGGGACTCCTCGATGGTTTGGATGTGTGCCGACAGCTGGCTGCATCAATGGTGGAGCTCACCTGTTGGACTCTGGAAGTCCACCTCATCAGGCAGGTCATGGATGAAGCAGATTTTCTTCTCAGATGCCCATGTGTCCTGTTTCCCATCCCCACGCATGCTGTGGTGGCAGCTCATGGGGCTGAGGGCCTGTGGCTCCAGCTCAGTCTGGCACTGAGCTGTTGGGTTGGCCAGGGGGTGCCTGCAGAGGGCCTACGCTCCTGTGGCAGGATTTTCCCCCTGTGGATCTCAGCCTCCGAGTGTGCTAACAGAGTCTAGTCCATCTACCAGGCAGGATGGAATGTGGGCATGGCCACCATTCTTGTATCCCTTTGGTCAGAAAGAACCATGAAATAATGGTGTGGCCAGAATCCTGTGATGCAGGCAGAATGGGCAGAGTCAAGATGACAGTGGCTCCCCCAGCCCCTTTCCCAGGGAACTCTGTCCAATTCAGTTGGGGACAAGCGGGTGACATGCTTTAGCTGGATGGCTGCACAGATTGTTGTGTATGTCTGTTTGTTGCCAGTCCCAGACCTTGAACTCAGGATCTGGGCACAGTCCATGAACTGCTTTTGCTCAAGGCTAGCCCTCTACCACTGGAGCCATACGGCCCTATTTCTGGCTTTGTTGGCACTGAAGTTGGACAGGAGTTTCAAGGACTTTCCTGCTTAGGGTGACTTTGACCATAGCCTTGTAAGTTTCAAGGAGGACCTGCGCTGCTGCTGGCCGCCCTGATCTGCGGCCTGGGCCCAGGAGGCTGGGGTGAGGCCTTGGTGGTTTCTAGTTCCCCCACCCTCTTTGGTGGTTTCTAGTTCTCCCCCCTTGGTGATTTCTAGTTCTCCCCTTGGTGGTTTCTAGTTCTTTCCTCTTTGGTGGCTTCTAGTTCCCCCACCTTGGTGGTTTCTAGTTCCCCCCAGTTTGGTGGTTTCTAGTTGTCCCTCTTTGGTGGTTTCTAGTCCCCCCCTTGGTGGTTTCTAGTTCCCCCTCTTTGGTGGTTTCTAGTTATCCCTCCTTGGTGGTTTCTAGTTCTCTGCCCCTGTTTGGTGGTTTCTAGTTCTCTCCCCCAGTTTAGTGGTTTCTAGTTCTCTCCCCGTGGTTGGTGGTTTCTAGTCCCCCCCCAGTTTGGTGGTTTCTAGTTCTCTCCCCCTGGTTGGTGGTTTCTAGTTCTCTCCCCCTGGTTGGTGGTTTCTAGTTCTCTCCCCCTGGTTGGTGGTTTCTAGTTCCCCCTCCTTGGTGGTTTCTAGTTCCCCCTCCTTGGTGGTTTCTAGTTCTCCCCCCTTGGTGGTTTCTAGTTCCCCCTCCTTGGTGGTTTCTAGTTCTCCTCCAGTTTGGTGGTTTCTAGTTCTCTCCCCCTGGGTGGTTTCTAGTTTTCTCACCTTGGTGGTTTCTAATCCCCCCCCAGTTTGGCCATTTCTAGTTCTCTCCCCCTGTTTGGTGGTTTCTAGTTCTCCCCCCGTTTGGTGGTTTCTAGTTCCCCCCTCCTTGGTGGTTTCTCTCCCCCTTGGTGGTTTCTAGTTCCCCCACATTGGTGGTTTCTACTTCCCCCCAGTTTGGTGGTTTCTAGTTCCCCCTCTTTGGTGATTTCTAGTTCTCCCCCCCCCCTTTTTGGTGGTTTCTAGTTCTCCCTTGTTTGGTGGTTTCTAGTTCTCTCCCCAGTTTGGTGGTTTGTAGTTCTCCCCTCTTTGGTGGTTTCTAGTGTCCCCCCTCCTCTCCTGGTGGTTTCGGGTTCCCCCCCTAAGGGCCAGGGGCTGGGCTGGGGTTGTGGGGTGGGGAGGTGGTGGTGGATTTTCAGGTTGGGCCAGGTTGTTGGAGGCTGGGGCCTGGTCCTGTTGGCCTGTCTGGCTCTGTGTCTGTCTGTCTATCTGTCCATCTGTCAGTCTGTCTGTTTGTGTCCCTGTCTGTCTGTCTGTCTGTCTCTGGGTCTGTCTGTCCATCTGTCCATCAGTCAGTCAGCCTGTCTGTGTCGGTCTGTCTCTCTCTGGGTCTATCTGTCTGTCCGTCTGCATCTCAGTCTGTCTGTCTGTCTGTGTCTCTGTCCATCTGCTTCTGTCGGTCTGTCCATCTCCTCTCAGTCTGTCTGTATGTCTGTCTACTGA
>NW_012284026.1:0-1302 GCF_000151885.1 Dipodomys ordii
AGGGCCCTGTCCCTGAGCTCTTTGGTTCAATGCTAGAGCTCTACCACTTGGAGGCACAGCTCCAATTTTGTTTTGGGGGGTTGTTCTTTGACAGGTCTTATAATGATAAGTAAGGCCAAGTTGGGGTAACTGTAGGCAAAGGCTCTTAGCTCAGCCTGGAGCTGACCTCTCCCTTTTTGTGTCCCTGGTAAGCCGGGCCTCCTGGCGCTCTCTTGGCCTAGGGTGGAACAGACCTGCTCTGGCATCAGCAATCAGGGTGAGCAAAAGTCAACTTGGCCCTGGTCACTTCCTCAAATTGAACTCTAGAGAATGATGGCATGGGGCCACATGTTTCACATCTGGCCCCCAGGGTGCAGGAGTAGCCCACCATAGGGATAGTATTTGAGAGCTGTGTTTACTCTTGCTTCCCTGGGGCCCCCATCATGCTTCAAAGCCACCCTGGACAGGAAAGTCCTTGAGACTCTTACCTACAATTAACCATCGAAAAGCTAGTGGGGCTGTGGCTCAAGTGGCAGAGCATTACCCTTGAGCAAGAAAACTCAGGGATAGAGCCTAGGCCCTGAGTTCACACACACACACACACACACACACACACACACACACACACACACAAACCACGTGCATGGAAAATCAGAGGTTTCTATACTACAATCTTTTCCCCACTAAGCCTGGTGGCTGCTGGCCTAGGTGTTTGATGCATACACCACCACCTACTTCCTATTTATCTGAGGAATGGTCATATGGGTTTGGGAGGGGGGAGAATCATCCTAGCTGAGAATGTGGCTCAGTGATAGAGTGGTCACCTAGCATGCCTGAAGCCCTGGGTTCTATTCCACACAGAAAAAGCTAGAAAGGGAGGTGGGGCTCAACTGGTAGAGTGCCAGTCTTGATCAAAAAGAGCTCAGGACAATGGCCAGGCCCTGAGTTCAAGCCCCAGGGCTGGAAGAACAAATCTTTGTTGAAGGCTTTTTATTTTGCTTTGAAAACAATTTATTCTTTGTGATAAGCATAACATGGGCCTCTTTCCTGGCCACCAATGGGCCATTAGATATCTCTTGAGTTTGGGTCACCTCCCTGCAGCCTCTGCCTTGCCCGACCCCCAGTTTAACCTTCCCATCACCCGGCTGATGGAGGCCTGAGAGAAACCCACCTGGCCACCTACTTCTGGTGGCTGCCAAGGCTTTTGAGAGTCAGTATGTCACATAGAGAATCATCATCTGCATCAATCTACAAGAGAAAGTGAGGGAGCACTCCTCCCCTGAGACTGGGAGCTGTGAGAGAATCTGGATGTGGGGCATCTGG
>NW_012284027.1:0-5214 GCF_000151885.1 Dipodomys ordii
TCTCATTTTCCTTGGACACTGGATGCTAGGGATGGGGGTGGGATCCTCAGGTCGACACCCAGCTCCAACCTCCACCCGTGGGGTGCATTTGTGGCAGAGCCAGGGCAGACTGTGGGGTGCTGGGGAGGTGCAAGCAGGACAGGAGAGGGGAGGCAAGAGGCTGAGTTCCTGGTCCGCGGGGGTGGGGTGGAAGGGGTAGAGTGGTGGAGTCACAGGGTGCAGGGGTCACACGAGGTGCTGGCCTGCAGGGCAGCCAATCACGTGTGCTGCTGGGAGAAGCTGTAGGCTGCGACTCTGGGTGCGCGCCCTGAGTCTGAGGGCCCGGGGCCGGGACCAAGTCAGGGCCACAAGCCAGACAGAGGTGTGCCATCTCCACCAGGTGACTGCAAGAGGCTCCACCAGTCCGAGCCTGCAGCATGTTTGAAATGCAGCTCTGCTGGGAAGGGGCGGGGACGTCTGCTGGCGCGTGGTGGGGCAGCTCTCAGCCTCTGCTCCTTCTCCTCAGCCGCTGCCGCCCCCTCAGTGGCCTCGTCCCCTGTGGCAGACGCCTCTGCCTCAGCAGCTGCTGACTCTGCCTAGCTCCCCAAACCGGGACCTCAGACTCAGGGGCGCCATGGCTGCTGCAGGGGCTACGCGCGGCCATGGCCTTCCATGCAGGCTCCACATGCTCTATGCAACTGGCCAGGACCCAGGCTATGATCAGAGCAGCCGCCAGCCACTGAAGCCATTTCCACTGGTGCTTGTGCTCATGCTCACTCTTCTCCCAGCTCTCTTTCTGCCCCATACTCCTCTCCTGGGCCACCTCGCCCCTGTTGTGCACATGCCCCAGCCCCCTTGGGCCCCTGGCCATTGCTGCCACCAAAGTGTGCTCCTGGGCCCCGCCCCCTCCTCCCCTGGGCCCCGCCCCCCACCCCTGGCCACAGTTGCAGCCCTGACTGGGCCCTGAGGCTTCCAGACCACGGCAATTGCAGCCTTACCTCAGCTCAGCACTACCCCCCACCCCCAGTACTTGCCCGGGGGATCGAATCTCCCCTCAGCCCCACCGCTGGAGGAGACTCTCCTCCATCCCTCTCCACTCTATACACCAAGCAGGTACATGGTGAAACTTGTGTGTGTATGTGTGTTTGTGCTTGTGTGTGTGTGAGTGTTGGGGATAACTATCTCTCAAGGACCCAGAACATAAAAACATAGCACCCTTTGGGGTGACTCAGCACACAGCACACTTCCAAAAACAGCACAAATCACCCTTTGAAAAGGACTCAGCACACAGCTCCCTTTGAGGACTCAGCATGTAGTATGCTGGGTAGAGTACTCAGCACACAGCACCCTTTGAAGGGCTGAGTATAAAGCACCCTGTGTACAACATCCAGTGCATAGCACCCTTCGAAAAACTCAGCACATAGAACAATTTTGAAGGACTCAGCACATACCACACTGTGGAAGCACTCAGCACACAGCACCATTTGAAGGACAGTACAGAGCACCTTGTGTAAAGGACTTGGCACACAGCACTCAAAAAACTCACCTCATCCCTCTCTTCCCAAGGGCTCAGCACATAGCAGGACCCTTTGGGATGCAGTAGCTCACCACACTTTTTGAAGGACTCAGCATACAGTACCTTGTGTAATGGACTCAGCACACAGCACCCTTTGAAAAACCCAGGACAGCCCACTCTTCTCAGGGACTCAGCATATAGAACCCTTTGGGATAACTCACCAAATCTTTTTGAGAACTCAGCACAAAACCCCCATGTGAGAAGGACCCAGCAAATAGCGCCCTGTGAAGGACTCAGCACATAGCTGTATGTCACAAGTTCAGCTGTCATTAGAATTAGGGTGCTTTCTCCAGTATCACCATTCTTCAGAAATACTTCACAAATCCTACTAGTTCACAGTTAGACAACCTGTGTTTTATGGGGGAAGGTCAGCTGGGGGTCTTGAACTCAAAGCTTGGGGGCCCTGTCCCTGAGCTCTTTGGTTCAATGCTAGAGCTCTACCACTTGGAGGCACAGCTCCAATTTTATTTTTTGGGGGGTTGTTCTTTCACAGGTCTTATGGTGATAAATAAGGCCAAGTTGGGGTAACTGTAGGCAAAGGCTCTTAGCTCAGCCTGGAGCTGACCTCTCCCTTTTTGTGTCCCTGGTAAGCCGGGCCTCCTGGCGCTCTCTTGGCCTAGGGTGGAACAGACCTGCTCTGGCATCAGCAATCAGGGTGAGCAAAAGTCAGCTTGGCCCTGGTCACTTCCTCAAATTGAACTCTAGAGAATGATGGCATGGGGCCACATGTTTCACATCTGGCCCCCAGGGTGCAGGAGTAGCCCACCATAGGGATAGTATTTGAGAGCTGTGTTTACTCTTGCTTCCCTGGGGCCCCCATCATGATTCAAAGCCACCCTGGAGAGGAAAGTCCTTGAGACTCTTACCTACAATTAACCATCGAAAAGCTAGTGGGGCTGTGGCTCAAGTGGCAGAGCACTACCCTTGAGCAAGAAAACTCAAGGATAGAGCCTAGGCCCTGAGTTCACACACACACACACACACACACACACACACACACACACACCACGTGCATGGAAAATCAGAGGTTTCTATACTACAATCTTTTCCCCACTAAGCCTGGTGGCTGCTGGCCTAGGTGTTTGATGCATACACCACCACCTACTTCCTATTTATCTGAGGAATGGTCATATGGGTTTGGGAGGGGGGAGAATCATCCTAGCTGAGAATGTGGCTCAGTGATAGAGTGGTCACCTAGCATGCCTGAAGCCCTGGGTTCTATTCCACATAGAAAAAGCTAGAAAGGGAGGTGGGGCTCAACTGGTAGAGTACCAGTCTTGATCAAAAAGAGCTCAGGACAATAGCCAGGCCCTGAGTTCAAGCCCCAGGGCTGGAAGAACAAATCTTTGTTGAAGGCTTTTTATTTTGCTTTGAAAACAATTTATTCTTTGTGATAAGCATAACATGGGCCTCTTTCCTGGCCACCAATGGGCCATTAGATATCTCTTGAGTTTGGGTCACCTCCCTGCAGCCTTTGCCTTACCCGACCTCCAGTTTAACCTTCCCATCACCTGGCTGATGGAGGCCTGAGAGAAACCCACCTGGCCACCTACTTCTGGTGGCTGCCAAACCTTTTGAGAGTCAGTATGTCACATAGAGAATCATCATCCGCATCAATCTACAAGAGAAAGTGAGGGAGCACTCCTCCCCTGAGACTGGGAGCTGTGGGAGGATCTGGATGTGGGGCATCTGGGGCAGGACCTGCTCCTTGCGGGAGTCCACTATGGGGTCAGGAAGCTGACCTCTCCTCTGGCAGTTTCCATGCTGTCTTCAAGTTGCAATTCTTCAAAACCTTTCTGCTCCTCCCTCATTTCACCCACCACAGGCCCTGAGGCGTCTGAAGCAGTGTTGGTGAGGGGGGGGGGCTCAGCTTGTGCTGGCATCTGGAGACTGCTGTCTGTGCCTTCCTTGTGAGGAGCAACAGCAGCTCCTGCAGCACTCTCCTCTTCTCCATCTTCTCCTGGGACAGCCAGTGCATGCACTTGGCTTTCTCCCAACACAGCTCATTCAAGACCAACATCTGCTCTTTACACACCATGAGGGACTCCTCGATGGTTTGGATGTGTGCCGACAGCTGGCTGCATCAATGGGGGAGCTCACCTGTTGGACTCTAGAAGTCTACCTCATCAGGCAGGTCATGGATGAAGCAGATTTTCTTCTCAGATGCCCATGTGTCCTGTTTCCCATCCCCACGCATGCTGTGGTGGCAGCTCATGGGGCTGAGGGCCTGTGGCTCCAGCTCAGTCTGGCACTGAGCTGTTGGGTTGGCCAGGGGGTGCCTGCAGCGGGCCCACGCTCCTGTGGCAGGATTTTCCCCCTGTGGATCTCAGCCTCCGAGTGTGCTAACAGAGTCTAGTCCATCTCCCAGGCAGCATGGAATGTGGGCATGGCCACCATTCTTGTATCCCTTTGGTCAGAAAGAACCATGAAATAATGGTGTGGCCAGAATCCTGTGATGCAGGCAGAATGGGCAGAGTCAAGATGACAGTGGCTCCCCCAGCCCCTTTCCCAGGGAACTCTGTCCAATTCAGTTGGGGACAAGAGGGTGACATGCTTTAGCTGGATGGCTGCACAGATTGTTGTTTATGTCTGTTTGTTGCCAGTCCCAGACCTTGAACTCAGGATCTGGGCACAGTCCATGAACTGCTTTTGCTCAAGGCTAGCCCTCTACCACTGGAGCCACACGGCCCTATTTCTGGCTTTGTTGGCACTGAAGTTGGACAGGAGTTTCAAGGACTTTCCTGCTTAGGGTGACTTTGACCATAGCCTTGTAAGTTTCAAGGAGGACCTGCGCTGCTGCTGGCTGCCCTGCTCTGCGGCCTGGGCCCAGGAGGCTGGGGTGAGGCCTTGGTGGTTTCTAGTTCCCCCACCCTCTTTGGTGGTTTCTAGTTCTCCCCCCTTGGTGATTTCTAGTTCTCCCCTTGGTGGTTTCTAGTTCTTTCCTCTTTGGTGGCTTCTAGTTCCCCCACCTTGGTGGTTTCTAGTTCCCCCCAGTTTGGTGGTTTCTAGTTGTCCCTCTTTGGTGGTTTCTAGTCCCCCCCTTGGTGGTTTCTAGTTCCCCCTCTTTGGTGGTTTCTAGTTATCCCTCCTTGGTGGTTTCTAGTTCTCTGCCCCTGTTTGGTGGTTTCTAGTTCTCTCCCCCAGTTTAGTGGTTTCTAGTTCTCTCCCCGTGGTTGGTGGTTTCTAGTCCCCCCCCAGTTTGGTGGTTTCTAGTTCTCTCCCCCTGGTTGGTGGTTTCTAGTTCTCTCCCCCTGGTTGGTGGTTTCTAGTTCTCTCCCCCTGGTTGGTGGTTTCTAGTTCCCCCTCCTTGGTGGTTTCTAGTTCCCCCTCCTTGGTGGTTTCTAGTTCTCCCCCCTTGGTGGTTTCTAGTTCCCCCTCCTTGGTGGTTTCTAGTTCTCCTCCAGTTTGGTGGTTTCTAGTTCTCTCCCCCTGGGTGGTTTCTAGTTTTCTCACCTTGGTGGTTTCTAATCCCCCCCCAGTTTGGTCATTTCTAGTTCTCTCCCCCTGTTTAGTGGTTTCTAGTTCTCCCCCAGTTTGGTGGTTTCTAGTTCCCCCCTCCTTGGTGGTTTCTAGTTCCCCCACATTGGTGGTTTCTACTTCCCCCCAGTTTGGTGGTTTCTAGTTCCCCCTCTTTGGTGATTTCTAGTTCTCCCCCCCCC
>NW_012284028.1:0-1437 GCF_000151885.1 Dipodomys ordii
ATAGCACCCTTTGGGATAACTCACCAAATCTTTTTGAGAACTCAGTCACAAAACCCCCATGTGAGAAGGACCCAGCAAATAGCGCCCTGTGAAGGACTCAGCACATAGCTGTATGTCACAAGTTCAGCTGTCATTAGAATTAGGGTGCTTTCTCCAGTATCACCATTCTTCAGAAACACTTCACAAATCCTACTAGTTCACAGTTAGACAACCTGTGTTTTATGGGGGAAGGTCAGCTGGGGGTCTTGAACTCAAAGCTTGGGGGCCCTGTCCCTGAGCTCTTTGGTTCAATGCTAGAGCTCTACCACTTGGAGGCAAAGCTCCAATTTTGAGGTCTTATAATGATAAGTAAGGCCAAGTTGGGGTAACTGTAGGCAAAGGCTCTTAGCTCAGCCTGGAGCTGACCTCTCCCTTTTTGTGTCCCTGGTAAGCCGGGCCTCCTGGAGCTCTCTTGGCCTAGGGTGGAACAGACCTGCTCTGGCATCAGCAATCAGGGTGAGCAAAAGTCAGCTTGGCCCTGGTCACTTCCTCAAATTGAACTCTAGAGAATGATGGCATGGGGCCACATGTTTCACATCTGGCCCCCAGGGTGCAGGAGTAGCCCACCATAGGGATAGTATTTGAGAGCTGTGTTTACTCTTGCTTCCCTGGGGCCCCATTCATGATTCAAAGCCACCCTGGACAGGAAAGTCCTTGAGACTCTTACCTACAATTAACCATCGAAAAGCTAGTGGGGCTGTGGCTCAAGTGGCAGAGCATTACCCTTGAGCAAGAAAACTCAGGGATAGAGCCTAGGCCCTGAGTTCACACACACACACACACACACACACACACACCACGTGCATGGAAAATCAGAGGTTTCTATACTACAATCTTTTCCCCACTAAGCCTGGTGGCTGCTGGCCTAGGTGTTTGATGCATACACCACCACCTACTTCCTATTTATCTGAGGAATGGTCATATGGGTTTGGGAGGGGGGAGAATCATCCTAGCTGAGAATGTGGCTCAGTGATAGAGTGGTCACCTAGCATGCCTGAAGCCCTGGGTTCTATTCCACATAGAAAAAGCTAGAAAGGGAGGTGGGGCTCAACTGGTAGAGTGCCAGTCTTGATCAAAAAAGATCAGGGATAGTGGCCAGGCCCTGAGTTCAAGCCCCAGGGCTGGAAGAACAAATCTTTGTTGAAGGCTTTTTATTTTGCTTTGAAAACAATTTATTCTTTGTGATAAGCATAACATGGGCCTCTTTCCTGGCCACCAATGGGCCATTAGATATCTCTTGAGTTTGGGTCACCTCCCTGCAGCCTTTGCCTTACCCGACCCCCAGTTTAACCTTCCCATCACCCGGCTGATGGAGGCCTGAGAGAAACCCACCTGGCCACCTACTTCTGGTGGCTGCCAAGGCTTTTGAGAGTCAGTATGTCACATAGAGAATCATCA
>NW_012284029.1:0-5160 GCF_000151885.1 Dipodomys ordii
GTATCACCATTCTTCAGAAACACTTCACAAATCCTACTAGTTCACAGTTAGACAACCTGTGTTTTATGGGGGAAGGTCAGCTGGGGGTCTTGAACTCAAAGCTTGGGGGCCCTGTCCCTGAGCTCTTTGGTTCAATGCTAGAGCTCTACCACTTGGAGGCACATTGCCAATTTTGTTTTTTTGGGTTGTTCTTTCACAGGTCTTAGGGTGATAAATAAGGCCAAGTTGGGGTAACTGTAGGCAAAGGCTCTTAGCTCAGCCTGGAGTTGACCTCTCCCTTTTTGTGTCCCTGGTAAGCCGGGCCTCCTGGAGCTCTCTTGGCCTAGGGTGGAACAGACCTGCTCTGGCATCAGCAATCAGGGTGAGCAAAAGTCAGCTTGGCCCTGGTCACTTCCTCAAATTGAACTCTAGAGAATGATGGCATGGGGCCACATGTTTCACATCTGGCCCCCAGGGTGCAGGAGTAGCCCACCATAGGGATAGTACTTGAGAGCTGTGTTTACTCTTGCTTCCCTGGGGCCCCCATCATGATTCAAAGCCACCCTGGACAGGAAAGTCCTTGAGACTCTTAACTCTTACCTACAATTAACCATCGAAAAGCTAGTGGGGCTGTGGCTCAAGTGGCAGAGCATTACCCTTGAGCAAGAAAACTCAGGGATAGAGCCTAGGCCCTGAGTTCACACACACACACACACACAAACACACACACACACACACACCACGTGCATGGAAAATCAGAGGTTTCTATACTACAATCTTTTCCCCACTAAGCCTGGTGGCTGCTGGCCTAGGTGTTTGATGCATACACCACCACCTACTTCCTATTTATCTGAGGAATGGTCATATGGGTTTGGGAGGGGGGAGAATCATCCTAGCTGAGAATGTGGCTCAGTGATAGAGTGGTCACCTAGCATGCCTGAAGCCCTGGGTTCTATTCCACATAGAAAAAGCTAGAAAGGGAGGTGGGGCTCAACTGGTAGAGTGCCAGTCTTGATCAAAAAGAGCTCAGGACAATAGCCAGGCCCTGAGTTCAAGCCCCAGGGCTGGAAGAACAAATCTTTGTTGAAGGCTTTTTATTTTGCTTTGAAAACAATTTATTCTTTGTGATAAGCATAACATGGGCCTCTTTCCTGGCCACCAATGGGCCATTAGATATCTCTTGAGTTTGGGTCACCTCCCTGCAGCCTTTGCCTTACCCGACCCCCAGTTTAACCTTCCCATCACCCGGCTGATGGAGGCCTGAGAGAAACCCACCTGGCCACCTACTTCTGGTGGCTGCCAAGGCTTTTGAGAGTCAGTATGTCACATAGAGAATCATCATCCGCATCAATCTACAAGAGAAAGTGAGGGAGCACTCCTCCCCTGAGACTGGGAGCTGTGGGAGGATCTGGATGTGGGGCATCTGGGGCAGGACCTGCTCCTTGCGGGAGTCCACTATGGGGTCAGGAAGCTGACCTCTCCTCTGGCAGTTTCCATGCTGTCTTCAAGTTGCAATTCTTCAAAACCTTTCTGCTCCTCCCTCATTTCACCCACCACAGGCCCTGAGGCGTCTGAAGCAGTGTTGGTGGGGGGGGGGCTCAGCCTGGGCTGGCATCTGAAGACTGCTGTATGTGCCTTCCCCTGTGAGAAGCAACAGCAGCTCCTGCAGCACTTTCCTCCTTTCCATCTTCTCCTGGGACAGCCAGTGTATGCACTTGGCTTTCTCCCAACACAGCTCATTCAAGACCAACATCTGCTCTTTACACACAATGAAGGACTCCTCGATGGTTTGGATGTGTGCCAACAGCTGGCTGCATCAATGGTGGAGTTCACCTGTTGGACTCTGGAAGTCCACCTCATCAGGCAGGTCATGGATGAAGCAGATTTTCTTCTCAGATGCCCATGTGTCCTGTTTCCCATCCCCACGCATGCTGTGGTGGCAGCTCATGGGGCAGAGGGCCTGTGGCTCCAGCTCAGTCTGTCACTGAGCTGCCGGGTGGCCTGGGTGCCTGCAGCGGGCCCACACTCCTGTGGCAGGATTTTCCCCCTGTGGATCTCAGACTCCGAGTGTGCTAACAGAGTCTAGTCCATCTCCCAGGCAGCATGGAATGTGTTCTTGTATCCCTTTGGTCAGAAAGAACCATGAAAGAATGGTGTGGCCAGAATCCTGTGATGCAGGCAGAATGGGCAGAATCAAGATGACAGTGGCTCCCCCAGCCCCTTTCCCAGGGAACTCTGTCCAATTCAGTTGGGGACAAGCGGGTGACATGCTTTAGCTGGATGGCTGCACAGATTGTTGTTTATGTCTGTTTGTTGCCAGTCCCAGACCTTGAACTCAGGATCTGGGCACAGTCCATGAGCTGCTTTTGCTCAAGGCTAGCCCTCTACCACTGGAGCCATACGGCCCTATTTCTGGCTTTGTTGGCACTGAAGTTGGACAGGAGTTTCAAGGACTTTCCTGCTTAGGGTGACTTTGACCATAGCCTTGTAAGTTTCAAGGAGGACCTGCGCTGCTGCTGGCCGCCCTGATCTGCGGCCTGGGCCCAGGAGGCTGGGGTGAGGCCTTGGTGGTTTCTAGTTCCCCCACCCTCTTTGGTGGTTTCTAGTTCTCCCCCCTTGGTGATTTCTAGTTCTCCCCTTGGTGGTTTCTAGTTCTTTCCTCTTTGGTGGCTTCTAGTTCCCCCACCTTGGTGGTTTCTAGTTCCCCCCAGTTTGGTGGTTTCTAGTTGTCCCTCTTTGGTGGTTTCTAGTCCCCCCCTTGGTGGTTTCTAGTTCCCCCTCTTTGGTGGTTTCTAGTTATCCCTCCTTGGTGGTTTCTAGTTCTCTGCCCCTGTTTGGTGGTTTCTAGTTCTCTCCCCCAGTTTAGTGGTTTCTAGTTCTCTCCCCGTGGTTGGTGGTTTCTAGTCCCCCCCCAGTTTGGTGGTTTCTAGTTCTCTCCCCCTGGTTGGTGGTTTCTAGTTCTCTCCCCCTGGTTGGTGGTTTCTAGTTCTCTCCCCCTGGTTGGTAGTTTCTAGTTCCCCCTCCTTGGTGGTTTCTAGTTCCCCCTCCTTGGTGGTTTCTAGTTCTCCCCCCTTGGTGGTTTCTAGTTCCCCCTCCTTGGTGGTTTCTAGTTCTCCTCCAGTTTGGTGGTTTCTAGTTCTCTCCCCCTGGGTGGTTTCTAGTTTTCTCACCTTGGTGGTTTCTAATCCCCCCCCAGTTTGGTCATTTCTAGTTCTCTCCCCCTGTTTAGTGGTTTCTAGTTCTCCCCCAGTTTGGTGGTTTCTAGTTCCCCCCTCCTTGGTGGTTTCTAGTTCCCCCACATTGGTGGTTTCTACTTCCCCCCAGTTTGGTGGTTTCTAGTTCCCCCTCTTTGGTGATTTCTAGTTCTCCCCCCCCCTTTTTGGTGGTTTCTAGTTCTCCCTTGTTTGGTGGTTTCTAGTTCTCTCCCCAGTTTGGTGGTTTGTAGTTCTCCCCTCTTTGGTGGTTTCTAGTGTCCCCCCCTCCTCTCCTGGTGGTTTCGGGTTCCCCCCCTAAGGGCCAGGGGCTGGGCTGGGGTTGTGGGGTGGGGAGGTGGTGGTGGATTTTCAGGTTGGGCCAGGTTGTTGGAGGCTGGGGCCTGGTCCTGTTGGCCTGTCTGTCTCTGTGTCTGTCTGTCTATCTGTCCATCTGTCAGTCTGTCTGTTTGTGTCCCTGTCTGTCTGTCTGTCTGTCTCTGGGTCTGTCTGTCCATCTGTCCATCAGTCAGTCAGCCTGTCTGTGTCGGTCTGTCTCTCTCTGGGTCTATCTGTCTGTCCGTCTGCATCTCAGTCTGTCTGTCTGTCTGTGTCTCTGTCCATCTGCTTCTGTCGGTCTGTCCATCTCCTCTCAGTCTGTCTGTATGTCTGTCTACTCGCAGTCTGTTTGTCTTCCTCTTGGTCGGTCTGTCCACCTGGATGTCCATCTGCTTCTCCTGTCTGTCTGTCCATCCGGTCTTGGTCATCCGCCCATCCCTTGTCTGTCTGTCTGTCTGTCCCTCAGTCTCTGCATCTGTCTGTCTCTGTCTGTCTGCAGGTCTGTCTGTGTCTGGGCCCCTGTCTGTCCGTGTGTCTGTCCGTGTGTGTGTGTCCATGTTTCTGTCTGTCCGTCTCCTCTCTGTCTGTCTCATTGTCTGTCCATCTGTCTCTGGCTCTGTCTGTCTGTCTATCTGTCCATGTGTCATCCTATCAGTCTGTCTGTCCGTCTCTGTGTCTGTCTGTCTGTCCGTCTGCCTCTCAGTCTCTCTGTCTGGGTCTGTCTGTCCTGTGTCTGTCTGTCTCCTCTCTGTCCATCTGTCTTCCTCTCTGCCTGTCTGCCTCTTGGTCTGTCTGTCCACCTGGCTGTCCATCTGCTCCTTCTGTCTGTCCATCTGTCTGTCCTGTCTTGATCATCTGTCCATCCCTTGTCTGTCTGTCTGTCCGTGTGTCATCCTCTCGGTCTGTCTGTTCATTTCTGTGTCTTATCTGTCTCTCCATCCATCCGTCTGTCCCCAACACCTGTCCTCTTCCCCCCTCAGGCCAGGCCGACTTTGACCTCGCTGACGCCCTGGATGACCCGGTGAGTCCTGACCTCTCACCTTTCCCCCCATGGCTTCACCCTGGCCGCTAGGCCTCACGTGGGGCCTTGATCCAGCTGTGGGCCTGAATCCCATGTGACCCTTTGCCACCCCCTGAGGCCTTGGGGTCAGGGGTTGGGGGGTCAGGGGTCACCACCCTCTCTCTCTTCGCCCGCAGATCCCACCCCGAAGCCCATCTCGGATGAGTGGGGTCCTCCCACACACACACCAGGCCCACCCAGGGTGGGGAAACTGAGGCACGGCCCACTCCTGGCACACAGGGCTGTACCCGCAGCTGCCTGACCTGCCCAGGCCGCGACCCCCGGGTCGGGATGGAAGTGAGCGGGGTCAGGG
The DNA here is from genome assembly GCF_000151885.1 of Dipodomys ordii. NCBI lineage: Eukaryota > Metazoa > Chordata > Mammalia > Rodentia > Heteromyidae > Dipodomys > Dipodomys ordii. The sequence continues at coordinate 4,883 of NW_012284029.1, forward strand.
GGGTCAGGGGGAGTCAGGGGTCAGGGGAGGGAGGGGGGTAAGGGGCAGATCTACGTTACTCTGCTTCCAGACTTGGCAGGCCTATACCACAAATAAGAGCAATATATGCCTTACCCCCCTTTAATATTTCTTTTTATTGTACTTCTTACAATATAGGACATAGCCAATCCCAGAAGCCTTGTTTACACCCGCGATTATCTCCTCTCAATCACACTCCATGCTAACAATATCCCTGTATTCAATTTTAGAACACCTTCGTACTTCGATCGACCTTCTCC
>NW_012284030.1:0-1879 GCF_000151885.1 Dipodomys ordii
ATGAAATAATGGTGTGGCCAGAATCCTGTGATGCAGGCAGAATGGGCAGAGTCAAGATGACAGTGGCTCCCCCAGCCCCTTTCCCAGGGAACTCTGTCCAATTCAGTTGGGGACAAGAGGGTGATATGCTTTAGCTGGATGGCTGCACAGATTGTTGTTTATGTCTGTTTGTTGCCAGTCCCAGACCTTGAACTCAGGATCTGGGCACAGTCCATGAGCTGCTTTTGCTCAAGGCTAGCCCTCTACCACTGGAGTCATACGGCTCTACTTCTGGCTTTGTTGGCACTGAAGTTGGACAGGAGTTTCAAGGATTTTCCTGCTTAGGGTGACTTTGACCATAGCCTTGTAAGTTTCAAGGAGGACCTGCGCTGCTGCTGGCCGCCCTGCTCTGCGGCCTGGGCCCAGGAGGCTGGGGTGAGGCCTTGGTGGTTTCTAGTTCCCCCACCCTCTTTGGTGGTTTCTAGTTCTCCCCCCTTGGTGATTTCTAGTTCTCCCCTTGGTGGTTTCTAGTTCTTTCCTCTTTGGTGGCTTCTAGTTCCCCCACCTTGGTGGTTTCTAGTTCCCCCCAGTTTGGTGGTTTCTAGTTGTCCCTCTTTGGTGGTTTCTAGTCCCCCCCAGTTTGGTGGTTTCTAGTTCCCCCTCTTTGGTGGTTTCTAGTCCCCCCCTTGGTGGTTTCTAGTTCCCCCTCTTTGGTGGTTTCTAGTTATCCCTCCTTGGTGGTTTCTAGTTCTCTGTCCCTGTTTGGTGGTTTCTAGTTCTCTCCCCCAGTTTAGTGGTTTCTAGTTCTCTCCCCGTGGTTGGTGGTTTCTAGTCCCCCCCCCAGTTTGGTGGTTTCTAGTTCTCTCCCCCTGGTTGGTGGTTTCTAGTTCTCTCCCCCTGGTTGGTGGTTTCTAGTTCTCTCCCCCTGGTTGGTGGTTTCTAGTTCTCTCCCCCTGGTTGGTGGTTTCTAGTTCCCCCTCCTTGGTGGTTTCTAGTTCCCCCTCCTTGGTGGTTTCTAGTTCTCCCCCCTTGGTGGTTTCTAGTTCCCCCTCCTTGGTGGTTTCTAGTTCTCCTCCAGTTTGGTGGTTTCTAGTTCTCTCCCCCTGAGTGGTTTCTAGTTTTCTCACCTTGGTGGTTTCTATTCCCCCCCCCCAGTTTGGTCATTTCTAGTTCTCTCCCCCTGTTTGGTGGTTTCTAGTTCTCCCCCAGTTTGGTGGTTTCTAGTTCCCCCCTCCTTGGTGGTTTCTCTCCCCCTTGGTGGTTTCTAGTTCCCCCACATTGGTGGTTTCTACTTCCCCCCCAGTTTGGTGGTTTCTAGTTCCCCCTCTTTGGTGATTTCTAGTTCTCCCCCCCCCCTTTTTGGTGGTTTCTAGTTCTCCCTTGTTTGGTGGTTTCTAGTTCTCTCCCAAGTTTAGTGGTTTGTAGTTCTCCCCTCTTTGGTGGTTTCTAGTGTCCCCCCCTCCTCTCCTGGTGGTTTCGGGTTCCCCCCCTAAGGGCCAGGGGCTGGGCTGGGGTTGTGGGGTGGGGAGGTGGTGGTGGATTTTCAGGTTGGGCCAGGTTGTTGGAGGCTGGGGCCTGGTCCTGTTGGCCTGTCTGTCTCTGTGTCTGTCTGTCTGTCCATCTGTCAGTCTGTCTGTTTGTGTCCCTGTCTGTCTGTCTGTCTGTCTCTGGGTCTGTCTGTCCATCTGTCTCTGGCTCTGTCAGTCTATCTGTCCATGTGTCCTATTTTTATAATCAAGTGTAAGTCGTAGTCATCATAATGGGCTCGTCTGGGTCTTGTACCACCGTTCCTGTCGATCTGACCTAGACTCTAGCCAGCTCGCATGCGTATATAAAACTAGTCAGAATACCATACCCTTCAGCTCCCCGGCGACCATGAAAGACTCACAGCATACCCCCG
>NW_012284031.1:0-20265 GCF_000151885.1 Dipodomys ordii
TGGTGCTTTATTGGAGAGAAGAGTCTGAGGGTCTTTCCTGCCCAAGCTGGCTTTGAACCATGATCCTAAAATCTCAGCTCCTGAGTACTTAGGATGACAACCATGAGCCACTGGCACCCGGCCAAAGATGCTTTTCTATGCCTGTCATCCTATCCCCTCAGGAGACTGAGATCTGAGGACTGCAGTTGGATGCACCCTTGGCAGCAAAGTCATTGAGAACACTTATCTCCAATTAAACACCCAAAAACCTTGCAAGTGGAGCTGTGGCTCAAATGGTAAAGTGCTAGCTTTGAGCATGAAACAAGGGATGGGACACAGGCCCTATTTTTAAGCTTTTTCTAGCATAGACCCACCCAAGAAAAGAAAGCAGGTGAGCACATGGGAGCTCAAAGCTCACACATAATACTCAAGACTCACAGAATAGACCCCATCCTGCTCTGACTCTCTAGATTCTATGTCCTAGATCATGGCAGTCTTAGATGAGACTGACCATGCACCAAGTCAGGACATTCAAGCACAATCTTATACTGAGGATCCCGTGACCTCATCAAGGACTCAAGATCTCTCACTGTTCTGCCTTGACACTGGGCAGTCAGGTGAGGTCTAGTTATACAACTACAGGATATGGGAATGAAAGGATTTCTCAGCCAAGGGATGCAGACTGGAGGGCTCTAGGTCCCTCTCTCTCAGGGAGGAGAAAAGGGCCCATCCATCCCAGGAATGTTCCTGGGTTGTGAGTATCCTCAAAGAAGCAACCCTGCTCTGAGCCCACTGCCTCTGGTTTTCCCACTAGCCTTGACCTTTAGTCAGCCCTCTCTGAATCCCAATCTGCCATCTAGATTAATGGCTGAGCAAGCAAAGAGACCCACCTCTACCTCTGAGGATGGCAGTCATGGGGCTCTAGAGTCCCCTAAAGGAAGTCTGAGGGCAACACGGGTCTGACTCTCGCCCTCATTCCCTGGGTGTCCTGTTCCAGTGGCCCGCTTACCTCTGTCTCTGGTCGAGGAATGAACACTGGGGGTGTCATCTTCAGATTGAGCCAGAAAAAGTGCCAGTCCCCAAGGATGTACTGCACAGGCATCCTGCAGCGGATGACAGCCAAATCGTCAACGGTGAACCTAGAGTGCCAGGACTTTTCATAGGCATGTGGCTGGGTCGAAGGCTCTATCACTGATGGTCTAGGTTGTCAGGTGAGGTCATGGCTTCAATGGCCTGACTCACTTGATCTGGGATTGTCCTCCCTCTTCATCTTCCTGCTGATCCCTTGCCACCCCCCTCTTGACACTCCCTCACCCTATACCTCCCTAGCCCTTGGACAGTTTCTTCTTATCTGACCAGAAAATAAACTTCATGAGCCAGGGGTGATTGAAACTCTGTGACCCACCCTGAGCCCTAGGGTCTACCAGAGGCTGTTTCCATCTGCAGTCAGTGACCACTCAGATATTGGATGTCATGAAGTTGCTGATGTCATGAACGGGTCAGTGGCTTGGTCCTACATTCTAGCTTTAGGCTCTGAAACTGTCCCCACAGAGATTGTGAATGGTTGGCTCCCTTGATCCAGGGACTCCAAACCAAGGCTTGCATGCTCCCTTCTTCCTTCCTTTCTTCCTTTTCTCCCTCCATCCTTCCCTCCTCTCTTGCTTTTTCCTTTTTTTGTGTCACTCCTGGGCTTGAACTCAGAGCCTGGGTGCTGTCCCTGAGCCTTTGTACTCAAGGCCAACAGTCTACAGCTTGAGCCTACTTCTGGCATTTTCTTTTTGGTAGTTAGTTGGAGATGAGAGTCTTACAGGCTTTTCTGCCTGGGCCTTAAGCTTCAATCCTCCTATTTCAGCCTCCTAAGTAGCTAGGATGACAGGTGTGAGGCACCAGCATCCAGCTCAAACCAAGATTTTGTTCTGTGCTGTGGAACCAGAACTGGAACCTTTCATCGTGTATGACCTCCTCCCCTTTCCCCTTCCCCAAGGACCTGGCATACACTGTAATGGTTTGTTGGTGAATGAGCATCTGTCTATGACAATACTACAGAAAAGTCCCATCCAATTCAGGTAAGCATCCTGGGTGGGGGTAAAGCCTGATGTAGCTCTCCCACAGTTCTCCCTCCTACCTCTTCCCACCCTCCTGGTGCCACCGCACTTAACTGTTTTGGTTCTAAGGATGTGAGCCATGATGTACTCACTGGATTCCATGGCCTCTGGGATGCCTATCTTCTCAAGGATCTCTGTCCAGTGGCTGACCAGCTGTGTGGCACTCAATTCCCCACTCAGCTGTGAACAAGGTTGCCCTGAGGTGAAAGCCTGGCTCAAGGGGCCTCCTCGCCACTCCCTGGGGCCAGAGAGGATGGTCCACCATATCCGGCCCCCAAGTTTCATGTTCCAGAGATAGGATCCCTGAGGCATCCCAGGTCTCTGAATTTCCCAGAGTCCAATACAGGTCCTGGGAATTGTCTCTACTCACAGCTAGTAGGCTGCAGATGGCGAAGTCACAATCTCTGCTCCCCACAACATCCTCAACTGTGGTGATCACCCTAGAGAGAGCTGGAGAAGAATCGGCAGCTGCCGGAGAAAGGCAGTCAAGGCACGACGTTCACAGCAGGAGACCATCTGGCTAGGGAACTCTGCTTGTGCTGCTTTGAACGTCATTGTTTGGTGGCTGAAATGGTCCATCTAATTTGACCCAGAATCCCAAGCATTAGTTAGAAATTGCCAGCTTCAAGGAAAAACCCTATAAAAGCTGGCATTTCACATGTCCCAATCAAACTTAAAGGGTTCCAAAGTTAGTAGTCCCCTTTTCCTTCCACACAGCCTACAGCGGGTTACAGAAAATGGCATTCAGAGAGCGCTAGCTAACTGCCATGTCCTGATCCCAAGTAGTCTCCAGCAGAGGAAACATACTTGCCTACCATTGCCCAGCTGGAAACAGCCCAGGAGGGACACAGATTGGAGTCTGCAGGACTCCAGGGAGGACTACCCACCAGTGCACTGCCCCTGGACGGAATCCATGCCACCATTGGGGGCCTGGAGCCCCATGCCAAGATGCCCACGTACACCGTCAATACCCTGGGTAAGATTCCCCTCTCATCCTCGGTCGTGGTGAACCATCTGCTATGTCACACCGATCGTCACTTCCCAGACCCTCCTAGATTCACAGCCCCTGCCCTACTACCCCCCATCTCGTTCCCTATTTATGTTTGGAAGACACCTTCACAACCTTGAATTAGCTCCAACTATACACACCAGAGCAGACTGGCTGGCTGGAAGAGTGCGGCTGTGATCACAGTAGCCTCATGAGCCTTCTGGCTAAAGACAGAAGAGCAGGTGTCCACACTGGTCTCTGGTTCACACAGGCCTCCTAGGGGAGACCCACGCAGGTCCAGCAGCTACTGTGGGCTGCAGGAAAGGGGAAGAAAGAGGTGGAAAGGAACATCTACTGAAACCTTCCCTAAAGGAGCCATGAAATGGTGAAAGAGAAAACAAAAAGTGTGGCTGGTCTCCTAGTGGGCATTAATGAAAAAAGAACAACAAATAAAATGTTTTTGCTCTTTTTAGACATGGTGACTTAAATATATTTTCATTGTTCTCATCCTCCCTGCTCTCCCAACACACACACACACACACACAAATACAGACTCAGAGCAGTGCCTCTCCAGAGTTTGTTTCTCATCTGGGCAATGTACCAGCTTGAGCACAGGGGTTCCCTTGTCAGAACCAGGGGCAACCAGCCAAGGGGAACAATGCTCTAATAATGCAGAACCACCCTGCCTCCCCGTTTCTCCAGGGCTAGACCCTTCCCCTTGGGAACAACCAGCTTTGACTCCTCATTCACCAAACCCTAGGTCAGGACGCTGGGTGAAGGAGTCCCGAGACACGTGGCTCCTCAGAGCCTGATCAGAAAACAAAGCAGGGGGTCATGGTGCCTCCAGAAAGGTGTATGACCTGGGGTGGGGGCGTTGTTGGGGACTTTGATGGGGTCCTAAAGGCTATATACATGGATAGACTCCCTACTTTCACCCTATGTACTTCGGAGCGACTTGGCAGATCTTGGGGAGGACGAGAAGACCAGATGGACTGGGAGCACTAGCAGAAGCTGGCAGAGCTGGGAAATGTGATCACCCAGTCAGAACTGTTGACAGCTGGGGTTGGGGGTATAGGCCGGTTGTATATGTGTCAGAGGGGGTGTGTTTTTCTCCCAAATATCCACCTTCTCTCTGACCCCAGTGCCCTCACCTCTCTAGTGGGCTCTTCTGAGAATGTCCATAGGTGAAAGTGTGACTGAGCACAGAAGACAAGGGCTCACACAGCAAGGGGGCATATCTTCTGCATCCAACACCCCCCTCCCCAGCAAAAAGGAAAAGACCTAAGAAGGCAGGTGTGGAGGTGCAGCTCCCCACCTCTGACTAAAGCCACAGGTTCCCACCAGGGAGAGGAAGGGTGCAGATGCAAGGCTGTGTGGCTCCCACTGCTCCAGCCAGGGGCTCTGTGGTGTCCCTGGATGGGTGCTCCTCACCCATCCTTGCAGCTCCCATTTTCCTGGGACACTGGATGCTAGGGATGGGGGTGGGATCCTCAGGTCGACACCCAGCCCCAACCTCCACCCCTGGGGTGCATTTGTGGCAGAGCCAGGGCAGACTGTGGGGTGCTGGGGAGGTGCAAGCAGGACAGGAGAGGGGAGGCAAGAGGCTGAGTTCCTGGTCCACGGGGGTGGGGTCGAAGGGGTAGAGTGGTGGAGTCACAGGGTGCAGGGGTCACGCGAGGTGCTGGCCTGCAGGGCAGCCAATCACGTGTGCTGCTGGGAGAAGCTGTAGGCTGCGACTCTGGGTGCGCACCCTGAGTCTGAGGGCCCGGGGCCGGGACCAAGTCAGGGCCACAAGCCAGACAGAGGTGTGCCATCTCCAACAGGTGACTGCAAGAGGCTCCACCAGTCTGAGCCTGCAGCATGTTTGAAATGCAGCTCTGCTGGGAAGGGGAGGGGACGTCTGCTGGCGCGTGGTGGGGCAGCTCTCAGCCTCTGCTCCTTCTCCTCAGCCGCTGCCGCCCCCTCAGTGGCCTCGTCCCCTGTGGCAGACGCCTCTGCCTCAGCAGCTGCTGACTCTGCCTAGCTCCCCAAACCGGGACCTCAGACTCAGGGGCGCCATGGCTGCTTCAGGGGCTACGCGCGGCCATGGCCTGCCATGCAGGCTCCACATGCTCTATGCAACTGGCCAGGACCCAGGCTATGATCAGAGCAGCCGCCAGCCACTGAAGCCATTTCCACTGGTGCTTGTGCTCATGCTCACTCTTCTCCCAGCTCTCTTTCTGCCCCATACTCCTCTCCTGGGCCACCTCGCCCCTGTTGTGCACATGCCCCAGCCCCCTTGGGCCCCTGGCCATTGCTGCCACCAAAGTGTGTTCCTGGGCCCCGCCCCCTCCTCCCCTGGGCCCCGCCCCCCACCCCTGGCCACAATTGCAGCCCTGACTGGGCCCTGAGGCTTCCAGACCATGGCAATTGCAGCCTTACCTCAGCTCAGCACTACCCCCCACCCCCAGTACTTGCCCGGGGGATCAAATCTCCCCTCAGCCCCACCGCTGGAGGAGACTCTCCTCCATCCCCCTCCACTCTATACACCAAGCAGGTGCATGGTGAAACTTGTGTGTGTATGTGTGTTTGTGCTTGTGTGTGTGTGAGTGTTGGGGATAACTATCTCTCAAGGACCCAGAACATAGCACCCTTTGGGGTGAGTCAGCACACAGCACACTTCCAGAAACAGCGCAAATCACCCTTTGTAAAGGACTCAGCACACAGCTCCCTTTGAGGACTCAGCATGTAGTATGCTGGGTAGAGTACTCAGCACACAGCACCCTTTGAAGGGCTGAGTATAAAGCACCCTGTGTACATCCAGTGCATAGCACCCTTCGAAAAACTCAGCACATAGAACAATTTTGAAGGACTCAGCACATACCACACTGTGGAAGCACTCAGCACACAGCACCATTTGAAGGACAGTACAGAGCACCTTGTGTAAAGGACTCGGCACACAGCACTCAAAAAACTCACCTCATCCCTCTCTTCTCAAGGGCTCAGCACATAGCAGGACCCTTTGGGATGCAGTAGCTCACCACACTTTTTGAAGGACTCAGCATACAGTACATTGTGTAATAGACTCAGCACACAGCACCCTTTGAAAAACCCAGGACAGCCCACTCTTCTCAGGGACTCAGCATATAGAACCCTTTGGGATAACTCACCAAATCTTTCTGAGAACTCAGCACAAAACCCCCATGTGAGAAGGACCCAGCAAATAGCACCCTGTGAAGGACTCAGCACATAGCTGTATGTCACAAGTTCAGCTGTCATTAGAATTAGGGTGCTTTCTCCAGTATCACCATTCTTCAGAAACACTTCACAAATCCTACTAGTTCACAGTTAGACAACCTGTGTTTTATGGGGGAAGGTCAGCTGGGGGTCTTGAACTCAAAGCTTGGGGGCCCTGTCCCTGAGCTCTTTGGTTCAATGCTAGAGCTCTACCACTTGGAGGCACAGCTCCAATTTTGTTTTGGGGGGTTGTTCTTTGACAGGTCTTATAATGATAAGTAAGGCCAAGTTGGGGTAACTGTAGGCAAAGGCTCTTAGCTCAGCCTGGAGCTGACCTCTCCCTTTTTGTGTCCCTGGTAAGCCGGGCCTCCTGGAGCTCTCTTGGCCTAGGGTGGAACAGACCTGCTCTGGCATCAGCAATCAGGGTGAGCAAAAGTCAGCTTGGCCCTGGTCACTTCCTCAAATTGAACTCTAGAGAATGATGGCATGGGGCCACATGTTTCACATCTGGCCCCCAGGGTGCAGGAGTAGCCCACCATAGGGATAGTATTTGAGAGCTGTGTTTACTCTTGCTTCCCTGAGGCCCCCATCATGATTCAAAGCCACCCTGTCCTTGAGACTCTTACCTACAATTAACCATCGAAAAGCTAGTGGGGCTGTGGCTCAAGTGGCAGAGCACTACCCTTACCCTTGAGCAAGAAAACTCAGGGATAGAGCCTAGGCCCTGAGTTCACACACACACACACACACACACACACACACACAAACCACGTGCATGGAAAATCAGAGGTTTCTATACTACAATCTTTTCCCCACTAAGCCTGGTGGCTGCTGGCCTAGGTGTTTGATGCATACACCACCACCTACTTCCTATTTATCTGAGGAATGGTCATATGGGTTTGGGAGGGGGGAGAATCATCCTAGCTGAGAATGTGGCTCAGTGATAGAGTGGTCACCTAGCATGCCTGAAGCCCTGGGTTCTATTCCACACAGAAAAAGCTAGAAAGGGAGGTGGGGCTCAACTGGTAGAGTGCCAGTCTTGATCAAAAAGAGCTCAGGACAATGGCCAGGCCCTGAGTTCAAGCCCCAGGGCTGGAAGAACAAATCTTTGTTGAAGGCTTTTTATTTTGCTTTGAAAACAATTTATTCTTTGTGATAAGCATAACATGGGCCTCTTTCCTGGCCACCAATGGGCCATTAGATATCTCTTGAGTTTGGGTCACCTCCCTGCAGCCTCTGCCTTGCCCGACCCCCAGTTTAACCTTCCCATCACCCGGCTGATGGAGGCCTGAGAGAAACCCACCTGGCCACCTACTTCTGGTGGCTGCCAAGGCTTTTGAGAGTCAGTATGTCACATAGAGAATCATCATCTGCATCAATCTACAAGAGAAAGTGAGGGAGCACTCCTCCCCTGAGACTGGGAGCTGTGGGAGGATCTGGATGTGGGGCATCTGGGGCAGGACCTGCTCCTTGCAGGAGTCCACTATGGGGTCAGGAAGCTGACCTCTCCTCTGGCAGTTTCCATGAGCTGTGGTGGCAGCTCATGGGGCAGAGGGCCTGTGGCTCCAGCTCAGTCTCGCACTGAGCTGTTGGGTTGGCCAGGGGGTGCCTGCAGCGGGCCCACGCTCCTGTGGCAGGATTTTCCCCCTGTGGATCTCAGCCTCCGAGTGTGCTAACAGAGTCTAGTCCATCTCCCTCCCAGGCAGCATGGAATGTGGGCATGGCCACCATTCTTGTATCCCTTTGGTCAGAAAGAACCATGAAATAATGGTGTGGCCAGAATCCTGTGATGCAGGCAGAATGGGCAGAGTCAAGATGACAGTGACTCCCCCAGCCCCTTTCCCAGGGAACTCTGTCCAATTCAGTTGGGGACAAGAGGGTGATATGCTTTAGCTGGATGGCTGCACAGATTGTTGTTTATGTCTGTTTGTTGCCAGTCCCAGACCTTGAACTCAGGATCTGGGCACAGTCCATGAGCTGCTTTTGCTCAAGGCTAGCCCTCTACCACTGGAGTCATACGGCTCTACTTCTGGCTTTGTTGGCACTGAAGTTGGACAGGAGTTTCAAGGATTTTCCTGCTTAGGGTGACTTTGACCATAGCCTTGTAAGTTTCAAGGAGGACCTGCGCTGCTGCTGGCCGCCCTGCTCTGCGGCCTGGGCCCAGGAGGCTGGGGTGAGGCCTTGGTGGTTTCTAGTTCCCCCACCCTCTTTGGTGGTTTCTAGTTCTCCCCCCTTGGTGATTTCTAGTTCTCCCCTTGGTGGTTTCTAGTTCTTTCCTCTTTGGTGGCTTCTAGTTCCCCCACCTTGGTGGTTTCTAGTTCCCCCCAGTTTGGTGGTTTCTAGTTGTCCCTCTTTGGTGGTTTCTAGTCCCCCCCTTGGTGGTTTCTAGTTCCCCCTCTTTGGTGGTTTCTAGTTATCCCTCCTTGGTGGTTTCTAGTTCTCTGTCCCTGTTTGGTGGTTTCTAGTTCTCTCCCCCAGTTTAGTGGTTTCTAGTTCTCTCCCCGTGGTTGGTGGTTTCTAGTCCCCCCCCCAGTTTGGTGGTTTCTAGTTCTCTCCCCCTGGTTGGTGGTTTCTAGTTCTCTCCCCCTGGTTGGTGGTTTCTAGTTCTCTCCCCCTGGTTGGTGGTTTCTAGTTCTCTCCCCCTGGTTGGTGGTTTCTAGTTCCCCCTCCTTGGTGGTTTCTAGTTCCCCCTCCTTGGTGGTTTCTAGTTCTCCCCCCTTGGTGGTTTCTAGTTCCCCCTCCTTGGTGGTTTCTAGTTCTCCTCCAGTTTGGTGGTTTCTAGTTCTCTCCCCCTGAGTGGTTTCTAGTTTTCTCACCTTGGTGGTTTCTATTCCCCCCCCAGTTTGGTCATTTCTAGTTCTCTCCCCCTGTTTGGTGGTTTCTAGTTCTCCCCCAGTTTGGTGGTTTCTAGTTCCCCCACATTGGTGGTTTCTACTTCCCCCCCAGTTTGGTGGTTTCTAGTTCCCCCTCTTTGGTGATTTCTAGTTCTCCCCCCCCTTTTTGGTGGTTTCTAGTTCTCCCTTGTTTGGTGGTTTCTAGTTCTCTCCCAAGTTTGGTGGTTTGTAGTTCTCCCCTCTTTGGTGGTTTCTAGTGTCCCCCCCTCCTCTCCTGGTGGTTTCGGGTCCCCCCCCTAAGGGCCAGGGGCTGGGCTGGGGTTGTGGGGTGGGGAGGTGGTGGTGGATTTTCAGGTTGGGCCAGGTTGTTGGAGGCTGGGGCCTGGTCCTGTTGGCCTGTCTGTCTCTGTGTCTGTCTGTCTGTCTGTCCATCTGTCAGTCTGTCTGTTTGTGTCCCTGTCTGTCTGTCTGTCTCTGGGTCTGTCTGTCCATCTGTCCGTCAGTCAGTCAGCCTGTCTGTGTCGGTCTGTCTCTCTCTGGGTCTATCTGTCTGTCCGTCTGCATCTCAGTCTGTCTGTCTGTGTCTCTGTCCATCTGCTTCTGTCGGTCTGTCCATCTCCTCTAAGTCTGTCTGTATGTCTGTCTACTCGCAGTCTGTTTGTCTTCCTCTTGGTCTGTCTGTCCACCTGGATGTCCAATCTGCTTCTCCTGTCTGTCTGTCCATCCGGTCTTGGTCATCCATCCATCCCTTGTCTGTCTGTCTGTCTGTCCCTCAGTCTCTGCATCTGTCTGTCTCTGTCTGTCTGCAGGTCTGTCTGTGTCTGGGCCCCTGTCTGTCTGTGTGTCTGTCCGTGTGTGTGTGTCCATGTTTCTGTCTGTCCGTCTCCTCTCTGTCTGTCTCATTGTCTGTCCATCTGTCTCTGGCTCTGTCTGTCTGTCTATCTGTCCATGTGTCATCCTATCAGTCTGTCTGTCCGTCTCTGTGTCTGTCTGTCCGTCTGCCTCTCAGTCTCTCTGTCTGGGTCTGTCTGTCCTGTGTCTGTCTGTCTCCTCTCTGTCCATCTGTCTTCCTCTCTGCCTGTCTGCCTCTTGGTCTGTCTGTCCACCTGGCTGTCCATCTGCTTCTTCTGTCTGTCCATCTGTCTGTCCTGTCTTGATCATCTGTCCATCCCTTGTCTGTCTGTCTGTCCGTGTGTCATCCTCTCGGTCTGTCTGTTCATTTCTGTGTCTATCTGTCTCTCCATCCATCCGTCTGTCCCCAACACCTGTCCTCTTCCCCCTCAGGCCAGGCCGACTTTGACCTCGCTGACGCCCTGGATGACCCGGTGAGTCCTGACCTCTCACCTTTCCCCCCCATGGCTTCACCCTGGCCGCTAGGCCTCACGTGGGGCCTTGATCCAGCTGTGGGCCTGAATCCCATGTGACCCTTTGCCACCCCCTGAGGCCTTGGGGTCAGGGGTTGGGGGGTCAGGGGTCAACACCCTCTCTCTCTTCGCCCGCAGATCCCACCCCGAAGCCCATCTCGGATGAGTGGGGTCCTCCCACACACACACCAGGCCCACCCAGGGTGGGGAAACTGAGGCACGGCCCACTCCTGGCACATAGGGCTGTACCCGCAGCTGCCTGACCCGCCCAGGCCGCGACCCCCGGGTCGGGATGGAAGTGAGCGGGGTCAGGGGGGGTCAGGGGGAGTCAGGGGTCAGGGGGAGGGAGGGGATAAGGGGAGAGGGGAGGCCGGCCTCCATCCTCCCTCGCTCTCTCTCTCCCCGCAGACATCTACCTCCCGCCCTGACGCCGGCCTCCACCCCAGCCCCAACCCCCGCCAGGCGCAGGAGGTGAGGACATGGAAGGGGGAAGGCCCGGATGTGGAGGCTGGGGATGGAGAGGCCCGGATGGAGAGGCCTGGATGTAGGGAACCCAGTGTGGAGGCTCGGATTTATGGACCCGGATGTAGGGACCCAGACATGGGAACCTGGATGTAGGGACCCGGATGTGGAAGCCTGGATGTAGAGACCCAGATGTGGAGACCCCAGTGTGGAGACCCGGATGTAGAGACCAGGATGTAGGGACCCAGACATGGGATCATGGATGTAGGGACCTGGATGTGGGTAGCCCGATGTAAGGACCCGGATGTAAGGACCCGGATGTGGAGGCCGAGCTCCCAGGGCCGTGTCTCTCCTCCCCCTCCACACCAGGTGCTGGCGATGAACACATGATCCACGGAGACCCTCCAGGGAAAGTCCCGCCCCCTCGGCCACCCCACTTCCGGTCCCCTCGTGATCTGGGCCCAGGCGTGTATTGGGACTTCCGGTCGGCATGAGAACTTCCACTCCTGACAGTATGTGAACTTCTGGTCCAGAGTATCGGAACTTCCAGTCCTGATTGGGAACTTCCGGTCCCTAGTATATAACAACTTCTGGTCCCGACTGGGTATTTCTGGTCCCTAGTGTATAGGAACTTAATGTACTGATTGGAAGGGCATTTCTGGTCCCTATTATATAGGAATTTCCGGTCCCTAGTATATAGGAACTTCCGGTCCTGACTATTGGCACTTCTGGTCCCTAGTGTATATGAACTTCCGGTCCTGACTATGGGGACTTCCGGTCCCTAGTGTGTAAGAACTTCCGGTCTTCACTGTGGAGACTTCCGGTCCCTAGTATATAACAACTTCTGGTCTTGACTATGGGGACTTCCGGTCCAAGTGTACAGGAACTTCTGGTCCTGATTGGAAGGGCACTTCCGGTCCCTAGTGTAGAGGAACTGCCGGTATCTAGTGTATAAGAACTTCTGGTATTGACTTTGGGGACTTCCGGTCCCTAGTATATAGGAACTTCTGGTCCTGACTGGGGACTTCCGGTCCCTAGTATATAGAAACTTCCGGTCCTGATTGGAAGGGCATTTCCGGTCCCTAGTGTGTAGGAACTTCTGGTCTTGACTGTGGAGACTTCCGGTCCCTAGTATATAACAACTTCTGGTCTTGACTATGGGCACTTCCTGTCCCTGTTCATGGACACTTCCTGTCACGGCTGTGATAGCACTTCCGGTCAGGCACCCTTGTCCCACCCCCTTCACCTTGGCTCGCTTCCTGTTTCGGGACACTTCCCGACCGGAAGCTGCAGGGAAACGCCCCACCCCCCTTCCTGGGTTTGTTCTCCCCCCCATTTCCAGTTCTGGTTCCGCCCCCTCCAGGCAGTGCGCTGGCCCGCGTCGTGTCCCCTGTAGTGTCCGTGGTGGTCGTGGCCCTGGTGGGCGCCGCCATCACCTACTTCTAGTCTGGAGGTCGCAGACGCTGCTTCTGGGGCGTGGGCCGGGATGCAGGTGGGAACCGCCCCCTCCCAGGGTGCCCTGATGAGGGGGGGAGCGGGGCGAAGCCTCCCATGATCCCCCGTGGGCGCTGTAGCCTGTGTCTCCCCTCACCCCAGGCCCCGCCCCAGTGTGAGGCTGGATTCGAACCCTGGGCCTCCAGCAGCAGGCAGAAGCGGAAGCGTAAGAAGGAGCCTGGTGGGGAGGGACGAATAAAATCAATGTAAAGTACACATGCCTGCTGTCAGACCTGTCTGCCTCGCCCATCTTTCCATGGAGCATGTGCAGGCTCCGCCTCTTTGGAACCACTGACTGCACATGCACGTTGCGCGCCCAGGCAGCGTTTTCCTTCCCCTCTGGTGCCTGCTCAGTGTGGAGACAGGCGCAGGGCGGGACAGGATGGTGATGGACAGCTAGAGTGTCCAGTCAGTCACTTGTGGGCGGGGCTTCGGCTTGACAGGACCTAAGACGGAGTAGGAGGCGGGGCCTGGAGGTAAATGACAGCCTGTGTGGCCATCCAATTGCAAGGGGCGTGGCCTGAAGTCGACAGGACACTTGATAATACAAGGGGGCGTGGCCTGAAGGTGACAGACAGGACAAATGTCCACACAAGAGCCATTGGGCGGAGCCTGGAGGTGACAGACAGCCTCTATGGCCTTCCAACAGCCAGAGGGCGGGACCTGGAAGAGACAGACAGCCCCTGTGGCCTTCCCACAGCCAGGAGGTGGGACCTGGAAGTGAAGGACAGCCCCTGAGCCCATACATTCACTAGTGGGCGGGACCTCTGGGTGATGGGCACCCACAGCGTTCATAGAGCTAGCCACGAAGAGGCGTGGCTTCACACATATCGACTCTCCACCTATTGGCTTGGCAGGGGGCGGGGCCTAGGGATGATGGACAGCATGCCCTGCCTTTCAATATCACCCAAGGAAGAGGCGGGACTGGACCCCCAGCTTCCCTGGGCGGGGCCAAAGGATGGAGAGTCAGGCGTGTCAGCCAATCAGAGCAGAGGGCGTGGCTGGAGGAGTCCCCGGGGAAGCCAATGGGACCCTCCCTCCAGAGAAGACCCAGATGTCGTGCAGGTGCAATGCAACCTAGGCCTAGAGAGACACAGACCTCCGACCTCGACTTATCCTACCGCGATAAGGAGCTATAGGCCCATCTGGGTCAATCCCTGGAGAGGTCATTGGGGTCCCCTGGGACAGGCACAGAAGGGGAAGAGGTCGCAGGCCTGGTCATCCACCCAACCCCCCCTCCCTTATAGTGGTCCAACATCCGGGTATCCCACGTCTCCAATCCCGCTGGGCCAATCTGAATCCAAGTTCTGGTAGTTAGGGGCATGACTGTCGTGTGAGGTCCAATCAGCAGCGAGTTGGATTTGGGGGGGGGCTAAGGGGCGTGTCTTACAGCTGGACCAATGACAAGTGAATTAGGAAAGTGAGGGTGGGGCTTTCATGGAATAGGCCAATCAGGTGTGAATGTAGGTGGTGGGACATCCTGGAGGAGGGCGAGACCAAGCCTGTATCCTAGCAACCCCCCGGAAATGGTCTGAAATGGAAGGCGGGACTAGTCCAATACCCTAGCAACCACCGGAAAGGGCCTGAAATGGAAGGCGGGACTAGTCCAATACCCTAGCAACCACCGGAAACGACCTGAAATGGAAGGTGGGACCAGCCCTGTATTCTAGCAACGACCGGAAATGGTCTGAAATGGAAGGTGGGACCAGTCCTATACCCTAGCAATGACCAGAAGTGGCCTGAAATGGAAAGTGGGACTAGTCCTATACCTTAGCAATGACCGGAAATGACCTGAAATGGAAGGTGGGAGTAGTCCTATACCCTAGCAACGACCAGAAGTGAAGTGACCTGAAATGGAAGGCGGGACCAGCCCTGTATCCTAGCATCAACCGGAAATGACCTAAAATGGAAGGCAGGACCAGTGCCCGGCCTCTGACCCTGGTGACCCCTGACCCTGCCGTGCAGTGCGGTGCTCACGAGGTTTTATTGTGTGAGAAGTTAGAGGACATAGGCCCGGATGTGAGAGGGCCCCGGATGGGAGGCTGGGGAAAGGCCCGGGATGGGAGGCCCAAGGTGGAGGTCCAGGATGAGAGGCTCAGGATGTGAGAGTCCCCAGATGTGGGAATCCCTGGGTCTGAGAATCCCCAGATGTGAGACTCTCTGAATGTGAAAATCCCTGGATGTAAGAGTTCCCCAGATGTGAGAATCCCAGCATGTGAGAGTCTCTGGATGTAAAAGTCCCTGGATGTGACAATCCCCGGATGTAGGAATCTCTAGATGTGGGAATCCCCAGATGTGAGAATCCCTGGATGCGAGAATCCCCGGATGTGGGAATCTCTGGATGTGAGAATCTCTCGATGTGAGAATTTCCGGATGTGAGAATCCCCGGATGTGAGTCTCTGGATGTGAGATTTCCCCAGATGTGGGAATTCCCTGGTCTGAGAATCCCCGGATGTGGGAATCCCCGGATATGAGAATCTCCAGATGTGGGAATCTCTGGATGTGAGAATCTCTGGATGTGAGAATCTCTGGATGTGAGAGTCTGTATGTAGGAATCCCCGGATGTGAGAGTCTCTGGATATGAGAATCCCCGGATGTAAAAGTCCCCGGATGTGAGAGTCTCTGGTTGTGAGAATCCCCGGGTGTAAAAGTCCCCGGATGTGGGATTTCCCGGATGTGTAAATACATCCCCGGGAATCCCCGGATGTGTCACCAGAAGTGAGAATCCCTGGATGTGAGAATCCCCGGATGTAGAAATCCCCGGATGTGAGAGTCAGTATGTGGGAATCCCTGGATGTGGAAATCTCTGTATTTGAGTATACCCGGATGTTTAATACCCGGATGTGAGTCCCCGGATGTGAGAGGCGCAGGCCACAATCTGCCGTAGCCCCGGGCAGATGGGGGTTGGGGGTCGGGTCGGGGTCAGAGGTCGGGGATCAGGCGGTCGCAGGCGCAGAGCAGTCCGGGCACGCAGCAGGGCTGCAGGCGCGGGCTCCAGGTGTTGTGTGCAGGGGCCAGGGGCGGGGCCGCGCGGGGGCGGCGCGTGCGCAGCATCCGGGCCACCGCGGCCTCCACGCGCCTGCGCGTCGCCATCGGGCCCTGCAGCGGGCGGGTCTCCCCCGGGTCCGCCATCAGGTCAAAGAGCAGTGGCCGCCGGTGGCGGGTCATTCGCCGCCCCGAGCAGGCGCAGGCAGGGAAACCGAGGCAGGCGCCCGAGCCCGGCGGGTCGAAGCGCGGAGTGGCGAAGTGCAGCTTCCACACCGTGCGGCCTGCGGGGGGTGGGAGGAGAAAGGAGTAACATCCGGGACCTCACATCCGGGGATTCCCATCCGGGAATTCACATCCAGGACATCACATCCAGGGATTCACATCCGGGCATTCACATGCAAGACCTTACGTCCGGGGATTCCCATCCAGGACCTCACATCTGGGTATTCACATCCGGGGATTCCCATCCGAGGCCTCACATCTGGGATCTCACATCCGTGGCCTCACATCCAGGAATTCTCATCCAGTACCTCACATCTGAAGCCTCACATCCGGGAATTCCCATCGGGGACTTCACATCCGGGACCTTACATCCGGGGATTCCCATCTCATGCCTTCCATCCAGGTCCTCACATCCCGGGATTCCCACATCCGGGGATTCCCACATCCGGGTCTCCCACCCCCAGGCCTTGCATCACACGCACACGCATGCAGCCCCCTCCCCCGCCCAGGGACCCGGCGGCGGTCGAGGCACTCACTTGGGCGGTCGAACCAGCGCACGGCGTGCAGCCGGGCCTCGCAGTAGTGCAGCAGGAAGTCGTGGCCTGCGGCCTGCGCCGTCCCCAGCAGCGCGGGCATCAGGTCCCGGCCGTCCACCTCCCTGCGGGACCCGGATGTGCAGGCTTCTGAGCGCTCAGAGACACGGATGTGCAGGCCAGAGATCCCAGAGACCTGGATGTCAAGGCTTGAGCCTTTAGAGACCCGGATGTGCAGACTTCTGAGCCCTCAGAGACCCGGATGTGCAGGCTTCTGAGCCCTCAGAGACCCAGATGTGCAGGCCTGAGACCTGGGCCTAGGTACTCAGAGACCTGGATGTGCAGCCCTGATGCCTTAGAGACTCGGATATGAAGGCCTGAGTCCTCAGAGATCCAGATGTTCAGGCTTCTGAGTGCTCAGAGGCCCGGATTTGCAGGCCTGAGCTCTTAGTTACCCGGATGTAAAGGCTTCTGAGCCCCCAGAGACCTGGATGTCAAGGCCTGAGCCCCGGGTCTTGGGTCTTAGAGACCCGGATGTGCAGGCTCCTGAGCCCCCACAGACCCGGATGTGCAGGCCTCAGCCTCCCCCCCCTCGGGATCCCCGAGGCCCCGGATGATCCCCCTTCCCCCCCACCCCGTGGGGACCCAGGCCGGCGAACTCCTACCTGTCCGCTGGAACCCAACCCCCGGCCAGGTGCACCACGGTGGGGAACAGGTCCATAAGGCTGGTGGGCTCAGGCACCAGGCGCCCTGCGGGCAGCGTCCCGGGCCAGCGCACCAGTCCAGGGACCCGGATGCCGCCCTCCCAGCCGCCCATGCCTTTGCCACCTGCAGGGGGGGGGTGAAGGGCAAAGGTCAAGGGGCGGGGTCGGGCCGCGTGGGAGGCCCCGCCCACCCTGCCTCAGTTTCCCCCTCGCCTCGGTGCACGCCGTTGGAACCCCCGAGGCGGGCACCCCCAGCCCGGGCCTCCAGCGAGGCACCGTGGTCCGATGTGAAGTAGACGAGGGTGCGGCGCCCCAGCCCCGCGCCGTCCAGCGCCGCCAGCAGTCGCCCTGCGGGGGGGCGGGGGAAATGGGTCCGTGCCTCAGTTTACCCCCAGCGTCCACTGTGCCTCCGTTTACCCCCAACATGCACCGTGCCTCAGTTTACCCAACATGCATCGTGACTCAGTTTACAAATTTCCATAGTGCTTCAGTTTATCCCCAATGCCCAGTGACTCAGTTTACCCAACAGGCACCGTGCCTCAGTTTACCCCCAACGCTCACCGGGCCTCAGTTTACCCCCAACATGCACCGTGCCTCAGTTTACCCAAATGCACTTTGCCTCAGTTTACCCAAGTGCACCGTGCCTCAGTTTACCCAAGTGCACCGTGCCTCAGTTTACCCTAAACATGCACCGTGCCTCAGTTTACCCCTATATTTGGGCCTCAGTTTACCCAAGTGCACCGTGCCTAAGTTTACCAAAATGCACCATGCCTCAGTTTACCCCAACCCGCTGACCCCGTCCCCGTGCCTCAGTTTACCCCCATCCCGGTGCCTCAGTTTACTCAACCCACTCACCTCGTCCCCGTGCCTCAGTTTACCCAACATGCACCATGCCTCAGTTTACCCAACATGCCCAGTGACTCAGTTTACCCAACATGCACCATGCCTCAGTTTATCCAACATGCCCAGTGACTCAGTTTACCCAAATACACCGTGCCTCAGTTTACCCCAATACCCAGTGACTCAGTTTGCCCAACATGCACCGTGCCTCAGTTTACCCCTATACACGGGCCTCAGTTTACCCACATACACCATACCTCAGTTTACCCAAATGCACCGTGCCTCAGTTTACCCAAGTGCACCGTGCCTCAGTTTACCCCCAACATGCCCAGTGACTCAGTTTACCCAAATGCACCGTGCCTCAGTTTACCCAAACCCTGTGCCTCAGTTTATCCCCAACACACTGACCCCGTCCCCGTGCCTCAGTTTACCCAAATGCACCATGCCTCAGTTTACCCCAACCCATTGACCACCTTCCCATGCCTCAGTTTCCCCCATCCCGCTCACCCCATCTCCGTGCCTCAGTTTCCCCCAACCCACTCATCCCACCCCGTGCCTCAGTTTCCCCATCCCGCTCACCCCGTCCCAGTGCCTCAGTTTCCCCATCCCACTCACCCCACCCCTGTGCCTCAGTTTCCCCCATCCCACGCACCGTGCCTCAGTTCCCCCCCCCGCACTCACCCACCATCCAGTCGAGCTCCTCCACGTTGTCGCCGTAGGCGCCGTGCGCGCTGCGGCCCCGGAAGGCAGGTGAGGTGACCAGCGGGACGTGGACGTGGAGGAAGGAGACGAGGAGGAGGAAGGGGCGGGCCTGGTGCCTGCGGACCCACGTCAGACCCCGTCCCCATCATCAATAACCTCACCAATAACCGACCTGATCAGGTATTGCCAATAATCGATCAGATGATCGATAATCGATCCTGATCTGATCAGATATTACCAATAATTGGTCCTGATCTGATCGATAATACCAATAATCGATTGTGATCTGATCGATAATACCAATAATCAATAGTGATCTGATCAAAAATACCAATAATCGATCGTGATCTGATCAGTTATTACCAATAATCGAACAGATCTGATCAGTTATTACCAATAATCAAACATCATCTGATCGATATGACCAATAATAGAACATGAGCTGATCAGATATTAATAATCAAACAGGATCTGATCAATAATACCAATATTCGATTGTGATGTGATCGATAATACCAATAATCGAACATCATCTGATCGATAATACCAATAATTGAACATGAGCTGATCAGTTATTACCAATAATTGAACATCATCTGATCAGTTATTACCAATAATCGATCATGATCTGATCAATACTACCAATAATCGATCATGGTCTGATCTGAGGTCTACCAGATGTCTCTACAGATCTACTAGATGGAACATCCGGGGACCTGAGGTCTACCAGATGTCTATAGAGATCTACTGGATGTACATCCGGGGATCTGAGGTCTACCAGATGTCTCTACAGATCTACTGATGGAACATCTGGGAACCTGAGGTCTACTAGATGTCTATAGAGATGTACTAGATGTAACATTCAGGGATTTGAGATCTACCAGATGTCTATAGAGATCCATTGATGGAACATCCGGGGATCTAAGGTCTACCAGTTGACTATAGAGATCTAGTAGATGGCATCTGTCCCCCTCCCCGATCCCAGGCTGACCTGTGGATGAAGGCCTCAGCCTCCCGCAAGAAGAGCCTCGCGCTGGCCTCGAACCTCAGAGGCTGCTGGACGACCTGGTGATCCCTCATCAGGAAGCAGTCGGCATGGACGATGAAGACACCCAGGAGGCGGGAGGTGCAGGCCAGGAGCAAGGCCCCACATCCGGGGCCCAGCACCCAGGGCACCCAGCGCAGGCCCAGCAGGCCCGTGAGCTTCCCAGCGGCCAGGCAGAGCAGGGAAAGCAGCAGCAGCTGCGCCCCCAGATCCAGGGGCCCTTGCAGACGCGCTCGCTTCTCTGAGGGCTCCGCTTGCAGGCAGTCCCCCATCAGGGTGAAGGGGACCCCGAAGAAGGAGTCAAACCCGTGGTTCAGGGGGTGGTGGCAGTGGTCAGTGGGGGACTCACAGTTGAGGCCCAGGTGCCATTTGCCTGGAGGGGAAGAGATGGATGGATGAGTGAATGGATGGGTGGATGGGTGGATGGATGGGTGGATGGGTGGATGGATGGGTGGGTGGATGGTTGGGTGGGTGGATGGATGGATGGATGGATGGGTGGATGGATGGATGGATGGATGGGTGGATGGATGGATGGATAGGGGAATGGGTGAATGGATGGATGGGTGGATGGATGGATGCACAGTGGATGGATGGATGGGTGGATGGGTGGATGGATGGATGGATGGGTGGGTGGATGGATGGATGGATGGATGGATGGGTGGATGGATGGATGGGTGGGTGGATGGATGGATGGATGGGTGTATGGGTGGGTGTATGGGTGGGTGGGTGTATGGATGGATGGGTGGATGGATGGGTGGGTGGATGGATGGATGGATGGGTGGGTGGGTG
>NW_012284032.1:0-1720 GCF_000151885.1 Dipodomys ordii
TCTGTCTCTGTCTGTCTGCAGGTCTGTCTGTGTCTGGGCCCCTGTCTGTCCGTGTGTCTGTCCGTGTGTGTGTCCATGTTTCTGTCTGTCCGTCTCCTCTCTGTCTGTCTCATTGTCTGTCCATCTGTCTCTGGCTCTGTCTGTCTGTCTATCTGTCCATGTGTCATCCTATCAGTCTGTCTGTCCGTCTCTGTGTCTGTCTGTCTGTCCGTCTGCCTCTCAGTCTCTCTGTCTGGGTCTGTCTGTCCTGTGTCTGTCTGTCTCCTCTCTGTCCATCTGTCTTCCTCTCTGCCTGTCTGCCTCTTGGTCTGTCTGTCCACCTGGCTGTCCATCTGCTTCTTCTGTCTGTCCATCTGTCTGTCCTGTCTTGATCATCTGTCCATCCCTTGTCTGTCTGTCTGTCCATGTGTCATCCTCTCGGTCTGTCTGTTCATTTCTGTGTCTTATCTGTCTCTCCATCCATCCGTCTGTCCCCAACACCTGTCCTCTTCCCCCCTCAGGCCAGGCCGACTTTGACCTCGCTGACGCCCTGGATGACCCGGTGAGTCCTGACCTCTCACCTTTCCCCCCCATGGCTTCACCCTGGCCGCTAGGCCTCACGTGGGGCCTTGATCCAGCTGTGGGCCTGAATCCCATGTGACCCTTTGCCACCCCCTGAGGCCTTGGGGTCAGGGGTTGGGGGGTCAGGGGTCATCACCCTCTCTCTCTTCGCCCGCAGATCCCACCCCGAAGCCCATCTCGGATGAGTGGGGTCCTCCCACACACACACCAGGCCCACCCAGGGTGGGGAAACTGAGGCACGGCCCACTCCTGGCACACAGGGCTGTACCCGCAGCTGCCTGACCCACCCAGGCCGCGACCCCCGGGTCGGGATGGAAGTGAGCGGGGTCAGGGGGCGTCAGGGGGAGTCAGGGGTCAGGGGGAGTCAGGGGACAGGGGAGGGAGGGGGTAAGAAACCACCATAAAGTGGCCAGAAGGTTACCACGAGGTGATGAAAGAGGAAAGATGTCAGGCTGCAGGGGAAGGTCTGTGGACCTTATCAATCTGTTCTTTGTCTTCAGCTTAGTGCACTTAACAATACACCCATCTCAAAATGGTTTTGAGGATTTTAAACCATCTTATATATTTAAAAAATATAACCCTTTTTAAATTGACAAAATGATTTACCACAGGCTGTGGAGAAGATCACAGTTCTTCATTTTGCACAGGAAATGGGCTGTGGTCTGAAGAGCTTGCTTGTACTGCTCAGACCCTGTTTCAAGGCTCCTAAACTTTATACAAGAAGTAAATGACTCAGCACCCTCCTGTGTGCTCCACATCCAGGGCTGAGCTATTTCTGGCGCAGTGTCCTCCAGACAACAGGGAGGAAGGCGGGGACAGCGGGCTCCAGGCATGCCAGCGGGGCAAAGGGGGCCCCAAGAAAGCAGCACTACCCTCATCCTTGTTACTTAAAAAAAAAAAAAAAAAAAAAAACAAAATTGCTGGGCACCAGTGGCTCATGCCTGTAATCCTAGCTTCTCTGGAGGCTTGAGATTGGAGGATCACCGTTTGAAGCCAGCCCAGGCAGAAAAGTCTGTGAGACTCTTATCTCCAATAAACTACTCAGAAAAAGCCCAAAGTGGTAGTGTGGCTCAAAGTGGTAGAATACTAGCCTTGAACACAAAGAGGCTCAGGGACAGTGTCAGGGTGCTGAGTTCAAGCCTCAGGACCAGAAAACATA
>NW_012284033.1:0-45000 GCF_000151885.1 Dipodomys ordii
CTGGGACACAGCAAAGGCAGTACTCAGAGGCAAGTTATAGCTCTGAGCTCTACATCAACAAATTGGAGAGATCTGAAACTAACAATTTAATTACACATCTAAACCACCTTGAAAAAGAGCACCAAGATAAACCACAATCCACTAGATGGAAAGAAATAATCAAAATTAAATCAGAATTAAATGAATTAGAATCCAAAAAAACTATAGAAAGAATCAACAAAACAAAGAGTTGGTTCTTCAAAAAACTTAACAAAATTGACAGACCCTTAGCAAATCTTATCAGAAAAAGAAGAGAACACACCCAAATTAATAAACTTAGAGATGAGAATGGAAACATCACCACGGAAACAACCAAGATTCAGAACATTATAAGGGAATACTTCTCAAATCTTTATGCTAATAAGTTTGAGAACTTAACAGAAATGGACCTTTTCCTAGCAAATATTGACATGCCAAAACTAAACCAAGATGAGTTAAACTATCTTAACAGGCCCATATCAAGGACTGAAATAGAAACAGCAACAAGAGACCTCCCAGCTAAGAAAAGCCCAGGACCAGATGGCTTTACAGCGGAATTTTACAAGGCCTTCAAAGCAGAGCTCACACCAATACTCCTCCAACTCTTCAATGAAATTGAAAGAGAAAGCTCACTACCAGACACATTCTACGAAGCCATCATAACCCTCATCCCAAAACCAGGCAGGGACTCATCAAAGAAAGAGAACTATAGACCCATTTCTTTGATGAACATTGATGCAAAACTTCTCAACAAAATTTTGGCCAATCGACTCCAACAATTCATCCAAAAAATCATACACGACGATCAAACAGGATTCATTTCAGGGATGCAAAGCTGGTTCAATATACGCGAATCAATTAATATTATTCACCACATCAACAGGAGCAAGAATAAGAACCACATGGTTTTCTCAATAGATGAAGAAAAAGCATTCGACAAGATCCAACAGCCCTTCAAGATGAAGGTTTTGGAAAAACTATGAATCCATAGAACATTCCTCAATACAATAAAGGCTGTAGATGACAAACCTACAGCCAGCATTATACTCAATGGTGAAAAACTAAAGCCATTTCCTCTTAACTCAGGAACAAGACAAGGATGCCCATTCTCTCCACTTCTCTTCAATCTAGTATTAGAATGCCTAGCTACAGCAATAAGACAAGATGCAGACATAAAGGGGATCCAAATAGGGAAAGAAAAAATAAAACTCTCCCTCTCTGCAGCTGACATGATCTTGTATTTAAAGAATCCCATAGACTCCACTCCCAAATTACTCAAGCTGATTCAAAACTTTGGTAAAGTAGCAGGTTATAAAATTAACCCCCAAAAATCAATGGTTTTTCTGTATGCCAACAATGAGAAAAGTGTGGCTGAAATTAGGAAAGCAACTCCATTTGTAATAGCCCCACAAAAAATAAAATACCTAGGAATTAACTTAACTAAAGAAGTGAAGGACCTCTATGAGGAAAACTTTAAAATCTTGAAAAAGGAAATCAACACAGAGCTAAAAAAAATGGCAAAGCCTCCCATGCTCCTGGATTGGAAAGATTAACATCATGAAAATGGCAATTCTTCCCAAGGCTATCTACAAATTCAACGCAATACTTATCAAAATTCCAACCTCATTCTTCAAGGAAATAGAAGAGGCAATCCAAAAATTCATATGGAACAATAAAAGACCCCGAATAGCAAAAACGCTCCTCAATGGAAAGAACACTGCTGAAGGAATATCAATACCAAATTTCAAACTCTACTATAAAGCCATAGTAATCAAAACAGTTTGATATTGGCGTAAGAACAGACCTCAGGACCAACGGAATAGAATTGAAAACCCAGAAATGAACCTACAGATGTATAGCCATCTAATCTTCAATAAGGGAGCTAAAACAATAGAATGGAAGAAAGACAGCCTCTTCAGTAAATGGTGCTGGCAAAATTGGTTAACAACATGTAGAAAACTAAAGCTAGATCCTTATATATCACCCTGCACCAGAATCAACTCCAAATGGATCAAAGACCTTGAAGTCAAAGCAGACACTCTGAAAACATTACAGGGTGGAATAGGAGAAACCCTAGATCTCCTTGGCTCAAGCCGAAATTTTTTGAATAGAGACCCGGAAACACAACAAATCAAAGAAAGGTTGGACAAATGGGATTGCATAAAGTTGCAGAGTTTCTGCAGGGCAAATGACATAGCTAGCAAGATCAATAGAAAGCCCAAGGATTGGGAGAAGATCTTTACTAGCCATACAACGGACAAAGGTCTCATATCTAAAATATACTTGGAACTCAAAAAATTAAACCCCCCAACAACAAATCCTCAAAGAAACAACTGCCCAATAAATAAGTGGGCAAAAGACTTAAAGAGAAACTTCTCTGAAGAAGAAAGAAGGATGGCCAATAGACACGTGAAGAAATGTTCAACATCCGTAGCCATAAAAGAAATGCAAATCAAAACAACATTGAGATATGACCTCACCCCAGTTAGAACGGCAAAAATCAAGAACTCTAACAACAGATGCTGGAGGGGATGTGGACAGAAAGGAACCTTACTTCATTGTTGGTGGGAATGTAAACTTCTTCAACCA
This sequence comes from Dipodomys ordii, assembly GCF_000151885.1. Taxonomy (NCBI): domain Eukaryota; kingdom Metazoa; phylum Chordata; class Mammalia; order Rodentia; family Heteromyidae; genus Dipodomys; species Dipodomys ordii. The sequence continues at coordinate 2,608 of NW_012284033.1, forward strand.
CTTTGGAAAGCAGTATGGAGGTTCCTCAAAAGACTTCACATAGAACTCCCCTATGACCCAGCAATCCCACTTTTGGGCATTTACCCAAATGTTTAGAAACAAGACCACACTAAAGCTACCAGCACAACAATGTTTATTGCAGCATTATTTACCATAGCTAAGATATGGAACCAATCTAGATGCCCCTCAGTAGATGAATGGATCAAGAAAATGTGGTATATATACACAATGGAATTCTATGCCTCCATCAGAAAGAATGACATTGCTCCATTTGTTAGGAAATGGAAAAACTTGGAAAAAATTATATTAAGTGAAGTAAGCCAGGCCCAAAGAAACATAGGTCCCATGGTTTCCCTTATTTGCAATATTTAGTATATGTATGAGTCAAGCGGAAAAGTTCAGATAATGTGATGTCAGGAAAATGAACCCTTAGATATGTATTTTAATGTTTTTTTTCTTTCATGCATGTGTTTCTAACGCATTTATAAGATTATCTCTTTGTTACTTTGTATGTCCCTCCCCCACAGTATAACCCCTGCTTTCACTATATTTGATGTCAGTATAACTTGAGGAGGAGATGGGGAAAAACCAGTTGTTTAAGGATACAGGTGGACCTGTTGCAACAATGAGAAGTGCAAGTTGTCAGGTCCAAAATGAGCTTTACAACGTCGGTGGGGGGAGTGGGGGGAGGGGGAAGGAGAAGGATTGGGATTGGGGGGGAGGGGGGAGGCTGGGAAGGGATGTGAAGGGTAAACAAAAGGAGGAGGCTGTAATGCTTGGTAAGAAATGTATGCATTATCCTGCCCATGTAATTGTAACCCCTCTGTACAGTATGTTCACAAATAAAATTTTTTAAAAAATGTCACTAAAAAAAAGAAAGCACAAATAAGATTGCAGCCCTGGCCAGCCTGGACATAAAGCAAGACTCAACCTCAAAACTGCGAATGGTGCTGGAGGAATGGCTCAAGTGGTAAAATGCCTGGTTAGCAAGACGTAAGGCTTGAGTTCAATTCTAGTACCACATGAAATAAAGACAAAGAGGAAAAAAAGTCCACTGAAATATTCTTTTTCTCTAAAAATAGCTATTGTTTTGGTAACTAACTTTTAAGTCAGGTGCCCTATTAGAGAATACAAATCACAAGGTCATTTGGGCTCTAAAGCTCATTAAATTTATTGTTTACAGCCTACACTGGAAGATTTAATTTTGTATGGATGATCAAGAAAGGTGCTTATACATATTGGCTATATTAAATAGGACATTGGGCCTATAAAAAAAAGATTAGCAAAATAATTCATGGAGACTACAAACAGAAAGATAAATAAGAAGGCAAAGGAGTCCAAGGAAAAAATAGTGAAATAGTCAAAAGGTATGAGAGAAGACACAGCTAAAAAAAAAACAAACAACCCCTCCAAAGAAAAGATGTAAAGAAAGTCCACACAAGACCTAAAACAAAGCTTTAGTAAAGATAGAAGCCCTAAAAATGACCAATTAGAAGACAGAGAAATCAAAAACAAAGTAGAAAGTCTCCACAGCGAATAGATGACATAGAAGAGGTTAGGCATCAAAGACAGACTAAGTCTAATAGGCAAGAGGAGCTAATCATTTACAACAAATCAAATAAATAAGAAATGATCTTGCTGGAAGTTCAAGATTCAGTTAGAAGATCAAACTTGGGGGAGATAGGTATCAAGAAGGAGAAGAGCTGGAAACAAAATGGATGGGAAACATATTACAGAATTCTAGCAGAGAACATGCCAAACATCCAAAAAGAAAGGCTCATTCATAGAAGAGAAGCCTTTAGAACACCAAACAGAGAATACCAGAACAGAACAACCCACCACCACATCATAATCCATTAGAGGATCATTAGAGATCAAGGAAAGGATTCTTAAAGCTGTCAGGAGAAAAGACTGATTATTTATAAAGGATATACAGTCAGAATAAATAATGATTTCTTAGCTGATATGATAAAAGGAGAGCCTGGCATGATATATGGCAAACATTAAAGGCAAACAACTGCCAACCGTGAATACTGTCCAAAGCCAAACTTTTCTTTACATTTAAAGGATATATAAAAATATTTCATGACAAAGAGAACTTGAAACAACTTATCCCCACCAAATCAACAAGAAAGAAATTAATCAAATATATCCTACATAGAGAAGGCCAAGAAGAACAGGAACTGGTTATATAAAATGCTCCCTACCAGAGAACAAAGTAAATATATATATATATATATATATATATATATATATATATTATTGTGACAATACTGTACAGAGGGTTTACAATTACATGGGCAAGATAATGAGTACATATCTTATCAAGCATTGTAGCCTCCTCCTTTGTTTCCCCTTCCTATCCCTTCCCATCCTCCCCCACCCCCCCACCCATTCCTCCCTGCTCCCCCCCCCTGCACCAAAGTTGTAAAGTTCGGTTTCGACATAACGACTTGTGCATCTCATTGTTGCAATGGGTCCACCTTCATGCCTATTTAAACGATTTGTTTTTCCCATTCCCCTCCACAAATTATACCGAACAAAGTAAATATATTAAAAATAGATGAGGCACAGCTCTTAACAGCAGGAACTGTAGATACTTCCCAGCCTTAACTCTCAATATCAATGGACTTAAATTTCCAATTAGAAAACACAGGTTAGATAGTATTACCAAAAAACAAGACACATCCATCCAGTGTCCACTAGAGATACATTTCATTGACAAAAACAAACACATACTCAAACTGAAAGGCTGGAAGGAAATTTTTCAAGCAAATGGATACCATAAACAGGCCACAGTAGACTTACTAACATAAAATAATGTAGAATTCAAATTAAAATTAGTAGGAAGAGACATTACATATTGATAAAGGCAGCTCTCCATTAGGAGGATATGAGAAGTGTAAATATCAATGCCGTGAATCTTGGACCTCCCCACATCATCAACCAAATACTACATAACCTAAAAACACATCTCAACCCATCATTGTCATGCATGGACTGGTTATCCAGGAAAAACTCAACCAAGAAACTGAAGACCTAAATAACTGCATTGACTACCTTGCCCTAACAGACATCTACAATATACATTCAGTGTCAGTATGTACATTCTTTGCAGCAGGTCATGGAAGATTCTCCAAAATAGAACCCATCCTATGTCACACAGAAATTCTCCAAATTGAAAGAATAATTAATTGAATTCCCATAGCTTGTCAGACCACAGCAGAATAAACTTACAATTAAATAGCTAAAGCAAAAAAAAATTTGTCAAACCTATGAAGACTGAACAACACATTGCTGAATGACCAGTGGGGCACTGAAGAGATTAGAATGGAAATCTGAAAGTTTCTGGAATTTAACAAAATTGAAGACACAAAATACCAGCTCCTCTGGGACATATTAAATGCAGTACTTACAGGAAAATTTATAGCTTTGAATGCCTACATCAAGCAATTGGGGAAATCTCAAATCAATATTTTTATTATGTACCTAAAGTTCCTTGAAGAGAGGAACAAGTCTAAACCTAAGTAGGCTGAAACAAATAAAAAAGTTAAATCAGAAATAACTAAATAAAGACAAAATAAAACATAGAAAGATCAACAAAACAGAGTTGGTTCTTTCAATAAATTAACAGACTTGACAGACCCTTATGAAATCTGACTAAAAAGAGACCTTATATAGGTAGAAAGATAAGTAGAAAATCCACAGGTTGGGAGAAAGTCTTTATTTGCTCTGCAAAATACAATGGCCTCATATCTCAAATATTCTTAGAGCCCAAAATTACCCCCCCCAAAATCCTCATGGAAACAACAACCCTCATAATATAAGTGAGCTCAAGATTTAAGGAGAGACCTCTCTGAAGAAATATGAATGACCAATAGACACAGGAAGAAATATGCAACATTTCTGGCCATAAAAGAAATGCAAATCAAAGCAAAATTGAGATTCCACCTAACCCCAGTTTGAATGACCATAATGAAGAAAACTAATAATAACAGGTGCTGGTCTGGTGAGGATGTGGCCAAAAAGGAACATTACTACACTACTGGTGGAAATGTAAACTTGTTCAAATACTCTGTAAAGAAGTATAGAGGTTCCTCACTAGAGCTCCCTATGACCCAGCAATGATGGATCAAGGAAATGTTGTATATATTCACAACAAAATTCTATGCTTCCATCAGAATGATTGACATTGTCCCATTTGTAAGGAAATGGAATCATTTGGAAACATAATAATTCAAACAAGCCAGACCCAAAGAATCAGAGGCTACATGTTTTCACTCATTTGGAAAAACTAGAATATGTCTAGGATATTCATAATAGCTCAATAGCAATATGCATATCACCATAAAATGATGCTTATCAAAATGTGCTCCAAGAAATGGATACAAGATGATTGTATAGTGAACTGTTTTTAGTTATTTCTATTTAGTTTTTCCCCTTTGGTTTATTCCCTGTACTCACTGTTTTTGATTTTTGTACCCTTTGTCTTATACGTAAGTCAATCTGATTTGGGGAAAAGAAGGGAAATCACAGAAATGGTGGGACAAAGATTAACCAAAGCAACAGTGATATACACTAGACGCTATGTTAGAAATAAGCTTTACAACCTTGTGGGAGTGGGATGTCAGGGTTGGGGGAAGCAGAAAAAAATGAGGAAGGGGTAACACTGTTAAAAATGTACTCATTTGGGCTGGGAAGGTGGCTCAATGGTAGAGTGCTTGCCTTACATGCATGAGGCCCTGGGTTCGATTCCTCAACACCACATAAGCAAAAAGAAAAAAAGCCGGAAGTGGCGCTGTGGCTCAAGTGGTAGAGCACTAGCTTTGAGCTGAAGAGCTGAGGGACAGCTCCCAGGCCGAGTTCAGGCCCCACAACCAGACCAAAAAAAAAATGTACTCATTACTTATGTAACTGTAACACACCTCTCTGTATATCACCTTCATAATAAAAACAAAACAAAACAAAATAATTAGAGAACTCATCCAAATACAGAAAATTAGAGACAAAAATGAGACAACACAACAGATATAAGCAAAATTGAGAATGTTATAAGAGAGTACTTTGAAAATCTTATGCCAATCACCTGAAGAATCCTGGGGAAATTCATGCATTCCTATACTGGATCTGAAGCAAGAAGTAACACATAAGAAGAAATGAAAATGAAATGTCAATAAACCACTTCCCATTCCAGAAAAATCTATGACTCAATGTATTTACCATGAAATTAAGGCCTGCAAAGAACTTACAATACACAGTTACAACTCTTCAATGGAATAGAAAGGGAAATGGAATTATCAATCACATTCTATGAAGCTAGAATTAGACTCTTCTCCAAATCACATAGGGACTCACCAAAGAAAGAGAACTATGAACCCAACTCTTTGATAAGCGATGATGCAGAACTTCTTAATAAAATTCTCACCAACTAATTTCAGCAACTAACAAAAAAATAATATTGTATGATCAAATAGGATTCATCCTAGGATACAATTGGATTCAATATTCTTGTCAATAATCATAATACAAACCATCAGCAGAAGCAGGGACAAGAAACACATGATCGTCTATAGGGATGAAGTAATAGCTTTTTTTTGGGGGGGGGGTCCGGTCGTGGGGCCTGAACTCTGGGCCTGGGCGCTGTCCCTCAGCTCTTCAGCTCAAGGCTAGCACTCTACCACTTGAGCCACAGCGCCACTTCCGGCTTTTTTCTTTTTGCTTATGTGGTGCTGAGGAATCGAACCCAGGGCCTTGAGCATGCAAGGCAAGCACTCTACCACTGAGCCACCTTCCCAGCCCAAGTAATAGCTTTTAACAAGCTCCAATACCCCTTTATGATTATCTGAGAAGCTAGGAATGCATGGAACATTCCTCAATATATTACAGAGTATATATATGACAGATAATTAGCATTTACCTAACAGTGGAAGCATGAAGACATTAAAATCAGGAATGAGACAAGGATGTCCACTCTCTCTACTACTCTTCAATAAGGCAGTGGACTTTCTAGCAAGAGCAATAAGCAAGAGAAAAACATAAAGGGGATCCAAATAGGGAAGATGTAAAACTATCCCTTTTTACAGATGAAATGATCCTGTATTTAAAGGACCCTATAGCTTCCTCCTTCAAGTTACTAAAGGTGATGCTAACCTTCAGCAATGTAGCAGAGTATAAAAACCACAAGAATCAGTAGTTTTTCTGTGTTACCATCAATGGGAAGATCCATGCTGAAATCCAAAAAACAACCTCATATATATTAGCCTTAAAACCAAATCAAATCTAAACTAAAGAAAACAACAACAACAAAACTAGGAATTAATTAAAGTAAAATGTGAAGGACCTCTATTGTAAAAACTTTAAAAATCTAAAAAGGGAAATTAAGGAGACTCAAGGAAATGGAAAATTTTTCAATGCTTCTGGTTGGAAGAATTTACATGATGAAACTGCAATGCAGCCCCCAAAAAATTGACAATGCAATACTCATCAAAATCCCAACTATATTCTTCAATAAAGTAGAGAAAGCAATCCAAATTTAATATGGAATTACTAAATTATAGATGAAACAGAAGGCTTAGAAATGAATTCATATGGAATTACTAAATTATAGATGAAACAGAAGGCTTAGAAATGAATTCATGGGCCTATCATGATCTAACATACACACACACACATACACACACACACACACACACACAGTGGAATTCTACTCACCCATCAGAAATGATGACTTTTCACCAGTCTTAAGGAAAATGAAAGGCTTGGTAAAATTATACTAAGAGCAAAGAGAACAGAATGCAGACTCAGAGCAATATAAGTTTCATGGATTCATTCATTTATGTTAGCTAGAAGGTGCCCACAAATCTACAAGTAAACAAGACTGATTCTACCTCGTCCCAGTAAGAATGGCCATTATCAAGAAAACTAACAATAGCAAATGCTGACATGGATGTAGCCAATTGGGAACTCTATTACACTGTTGGTGGGAAATTAAACTTGTTCATCCACCGTGGATTGCAGTATGGAGTTTCCTGAAAAGACTAAATATAGATCTTCCTTAAGACCCCGTAATTCCCCTCATCAGCAGTAATTCAATAAATAACAAGCAAGCTCACATGAAAGCTATCAGCATAATTATGTTCAGGGCCCAGGCCCAGTGTTCAAGGACTGGAATAAAAGTTACCACTTCTGGTATTTGTTTTTAAAAATATGAACTTTTGACATAAGAAACCAAATCATTCTATTTGCAGTAGCTAGGATAGGACTTAAATGTTGTGGGTGATAAAATGGCTTCTTTGTTGAATGTTAGGAAAAGATGTAGGCAGTGCAAGAAAAGGGAGATTTCTTTTGTTGTTGGTCGAGGGTCTTAGAGTCTAGGCTTGGGCACTGTCCCTGAGCTCTTCAACTCAAGGTGATTTCTCTACCTCTTGAGCCACAGTGCAACTTCTGGTTTTCCTGTGGTTAAATGGAGATAAGAGTCTCTGGGACTTTCCTGTCCAGGGGGCTTGGAATTGCTGTCCTTAGATCTCAGCTTTCTGAGTAGCTAGGATTACAGATGTGAGCCACTGGCACCAGGCTAAAAATGGGGGATTTTAGAAAAGAAAGTCCACCTCTTTACCTGTGTCTAAACCTCAGATATCACTATTAGAACACTTCATCCTCAACTCATTTCACCAGACATTTGTAAATTTTCTCTTTCTCTTTATGTAGGAATACTGCAGTCAATATCAACTCAGCTGTGGGACTGGATCAATTGTATGTTAATTGCTAGCACCTAAATCAAGAACTGTTACATCAAAACAAATGAACCCCTCACTTGGAATAATTGCATTCTTTTTATTACAAATCTGTGCTTTATCAATTCCTAATGTGATATTGGACATCCTAACAGGGTGATGACATTTTCTTTCTCTTCAGCAATTGTCCTTCTCCCACATGTGTTCAAATATTTAAGATTTCAAGATTTCCATTGATAATTCATTAAGCTGACCTCTAAGATAATGTGCATTTCTGGAATTTGGTCTGCTGTCTTGTTCTTACATGCACAGGCTTTCTATTATTTATTTGTTCTACGAGGAATTCTACTTTCCAATCTTCGTGTGATCAATTTTAGTCCCTTTCATCAGTCTTTCTGACTCTCTCTCAGGAGTCTCATTTGAGTCTGTCTCATAAAAAAATATATTAGTTATCAGATAAGTGACTCTCAATTTCTGTTTCTGGCCTGACTTCATGTAGGCTGTGATAGCAACCCTGACTGGCTGTGCTTACTGCAGTGTTTTTTGTTTGTTTTGTTTCTGGTTTTGTTTTGTTTTAGAGGTCTAGGATTACTATTCAAGGTAGTAGCTTTTCTGGGCCCCTGTGATCCCTTGGCCTAGAGTCAATGAGTTAAGATGATTGCTAATTGTAGAATACACTTTGAATTATTACATTAATTCACAGAATTAAAAAAGTAATAATATATTATTTGTTTAAATTCTGCTTCTCAATTTTACTATTCATGATACATATTAGTAAAATTAGATTCACTTTCTTCTTTTCTATAAAGTAAACATTCAACATTAAGAAATCAATAATAAGTAACCTATTATTAAAATGATATAGTACTAAACTGTGATTTGAATTATAGTTCTAACAAATTGTGATGTAAACAACAATTATAGAATTATGGGTAATATTTTTTAAACTTACCAGCTTTTTATTTGTTTCCTAATTGTCTCATTTGTAATTTTTGGTCCAAGCCGTCTCTTCATCCTCATTGTTTAGTTTTCTATTTTATCTCTACTGGTTTATATGTTGTTTTCCCTTTTTAGTGACTGACATGAGGCTGAAAATCTGTATGCTAGTTAATTACTTCCTATGTTAAAGTAAAATTATTGTTCTCCACAGCTGTTCTACTCTTTGTATAGTATTTTCCCCAGTCCCATATCCTGTATTGCTGCTCTCATGTTTTTTATTGTATTTTTATTGTGAAAATACCATACAGAGGGGTTACAATTACATGGGCAAAATAATGAATACATTCCTTATTAAGCATTGTTGCCTCCTCCTTTGTTTCCCCTTCCCATCCCTTCTTTATTTTACTTTTTATTTAAATTTTACTGTCAAGGTAATGTACAGAGGGGTTATAGTTACATAAGTAAGGTAATGAATTTATTTCTTTTCTAATTTGTTATCCCTTCCCCCATTTTTCTCCCTCTTCCCTCCCAACAGCCCCTCCAGATTATTTCCAACATATTGTCTTCTGTGTATCACTGTTGCATAGGTTCCCCCTTTGTCCTTTGCTTCATCATTTTTTTCCCTTTCCCTTCCTTAGTTCAGATTAACATATTTACAATAACCAGGGTATCAAAATCAAATACAGTGACTACAGGGGATACACCATAGTTGGGGAAAACACAAAAGGATAAAAAGGAATCACACAATACATTAAGAACAAAAACATCAAAGAACATGTCTTGGAGTTCATTTCACTTAGAATCACCTTATTCGATCGTATGTACATAGCTATAGGGCTATTCTGCTCATCTACTAAGATTATCCTTGATGTACACAATAATGCTCCCCTATTACTTAGTAATCCCACTGCTGGGCATTTAACCAGGTGGCCACAAGCAAGGCCACACTAAAGCTACCAGCAAAATTATGTTTATCACAGTATTATTTACCATAGCTAAGATATGGAATCCATCCAGATGCCCCTCAGTAGATGAATGGATCAAGAAAATGACACACACACACACACACACACACACACACACGGAATACTATGCTTTCATCAGAAAGAATGATACCACCTCATTTGTAAGAAAATGGAAGTTCTTGGAAAAAATTATATTAAGTGAAGTAATCCAGACTTAAAGAAACATAGGTCCCAAGGTTTCCCTTATTTGTAATAATTAGTTTACACGAAGGATAATCTCATGTCCTATGTTGAGCATACAACATTATTGCTATATTGTTTGTTATTATTTCTGCAAACAGGCAGGTATATTTAAAGAATTATGTTCATCTTATCCATTACTGGAGGAAGAGCATCCAAAAGAGCAACCCCTACTAGGAAGAACAACTCCTACTTATTTAGCTTCATTCCTATGTAAGGCCAGTGTTGTCCCCTGTATCATCATGCTGTACATTACAACTCTATACCGGTTCATTCTGTATATCTACTATCTTCTACATTGTGACCTAAATGCCCCAGCAATTCCACTTTGCTTTACTTTTCAAAAAATTTCACTCTTAATGTTTGAGGTTGGTGTGTGTGTGTGTGTTCACAAAAATCAGAAGACAACATTTTTCCTCACTTACAATACATCTTTCAGGTCATTATAAGTTGTGGCTAATGGGAGAAGTCTCTTGCTATTTTAAGGATGAAACAGAAAAATATATTTGTGCATGCACCACAGTTGTTTATTACTCTGTAGTTGAACACTGAACTTCGATTTATATCTTGGCTGTTGTTGTGAATAATGTGAATAACAATGAACTACAGATATATTTACGAGTTACCCAGAGAGAAATAATCACATGATTGGTGGGTCAGATGATATTTCAACTTCGGATTTCTTTAGAAAACTGCATACTACTTTCTACAAGGAGAGTATTAACCTGTATTTTGACCAAGAGTGTAGAAAATTTCCTTTTCTCCACACTCTCACCAGCCAACATTATTACCTTTTGAGTTTTTTTAAAGGGCAGGTATTTACTGTGTGCAATACCCAAGATGACCTCAGACCCAAATTCTTTTACTCCAACCTCCTAAAAGCTTCGAATTACAAGCCTTTACCACCACACCTGGTTCCTTTGATTTTTTTTGATAAGAGTTATAATAGTTATGAAGTAGTATCATAGTAATTTTGAATTGCATTTCTCTAATGACTTTTGTTTACAAAACATTAAGCCAGTATAGAAGTTGTATTAAACACAACTTTGTAAACCCACTGGCGATTTTCAGAGCTTTTTGGTAAACATGTCTATTCAGAAATTTTGACAATTTTTAATCAAGTTTCTTGTTAATTTCATCTTTAATCTCTCTGTACAAAATCAATAATTAATTCAAGGTAGTAGAAAAGAAAAAATAAAGCAACTCCTAACATTTTTCAGTTTTCAATAATATGATATTGCTTAAATCATTTTCTGTTAATGCTTGAGACTATATAACTGAATTTAGTTAGACCTTATACAAGGCTATGTATTTTATTTTACGTTGATTTTTCTTTCCAAACCCTGCATGACTAATTTCCCTTGGTTTCTTTCTGTCTCATGTAGTTCAGATTTCAAACTGAAGAATAAATGGAAGGAAGCAAACAAAAAAAATACAGTTCCTCTCATCTGATGATGCCTCTACAAGAATGAGGAAAGACCTATGATAGAATATCAAAAAGACAGTTCATTCTTCTAGGTCTTCCTTATCTTTGTGATGTAACTTAAATGATGTAACTTAAATGGAAGGAAGCAAACCAAAAACTTAGTTCCTCAAATCTGATTATGCCTCTACAAGAATGAGGAAAGACCTATGATAGAATATCAAAAAGACAATTCATTCTTCTAGGTCTGCCTTATCTTTGAGATGTAACTTAAATGATGTAAAACACAATATACTGCTCAGATACTTTTGTTTTATCAGTTTTGTACATTTTCTTTTGGACTTCATCTCAGTCTACAACATTCCTTCATTATTATGTCCCTGATATTTTTACACTAACAAGACTTAAGATAACCAGTTTGATTTACAGCATGAGAAGTTATCTACATGGCTTCCTTGGAAGTAGAGCATGATCAATAGATAACATTGCTCACTACATGTAATGGTTTCTGTAATACTTATGACATTCTATTTAGTATTTTAAAAAAACTTCTGGCTAAACTCAAAGCTCATTCATAGAAGATTATGTTAAGTATTTTACAAGTTTTATTTCTCTTAATTCTTAAGATAACATTTGCTATAATGCTAATGTTATTACTATTTTAGTGTTGGGAAAATTGTAATTAAAGGCACTAAGTGCATGGCCCAAAGACACACAGTGAGGAAGGAAACGGGTCAAAGTTTCCAAAAGTCTTTCAGCAATACACAAAAGGTAGGTAAATTCTTTCCATTCTCTTACACTCTCAATTCAATATTCATATTGTCCAAGAAATTATAGCATAGCAAATATTGCCCATGGTGATTGTTTTCTATCACATTTTGTCTTCAACACCAACTGTGTTGGTGACATTGGTTTATCATGCACAAAGCTGAGCTTCTAAATTGAGGTCCAAAGAGAGACAAATTTCTTCTGTCCCACAGTTCCAGTTTCCTTTTTTAAAAAGTACCTAAACTTTTAAATATCATCACTTACTGTCTTTTAAGAATCCAAAAATGAAATAAATTCACATTTAATCAATCCAAAATGCTTTAAAAGTAGGAGATAATAAAACAGGCCCCCATGAAGTAAATTTTCTTCTACTTTTAAAATTATTCTGAAAGCCTTGTATTGGCTAGTCACACCTGTAATCCTATCTACTCAGGATAGCTACTCAGGAGCCTGGGATTTGTGGATAACCATTGGAAGTCAATCAGGGCCAAAAAAAAATTCATGAAATTATTTTTCAAAATTTTTAATGAACTAGCAAAGACCCAGGAAAGAAGATGTAGCTCATATAGTACCTTACCAACCTAGAGAGGAAAGGCCTAGCAAGACCTTTAAGCCCTGATTTCAAACTCTGAGCATGCCAACACACATGCATGCACATGCGTTCGCGCGCACACATTTTTTCCCTTCCCCTCCCCAAATTAGAGAAGCGTACATACAAGAGGCAGATGCACCAACTTCAAATACAGAGAAAACAAGGGTTATAGCGTGGGAAAGGAATATACAAAGAAACAAAAATTCACATCGCACATTATAAGTACGTTAGAAACAACAGCAAGAAACAAAAACCTACTTGTTTCCCTATCGTGGCGTTCAATTCCCTTAACTTTATCATATCTGTTCATATGCACATAGCTTTTGACCTTGTCTGCTTACCCCAGACATATATTCATTATTGAAAATAAGGGAAACCATGGGACCTGTTTCTTTGGACTTGGCTTACTTCACTTAATAATTTTGTTTCCAAGTCTTTCCATTTCCTAACAAATGGGGCAATGTCATTCTTTCTGATGGAGGCATAGAATTCCCTTGTGTATATACACCTCATTTTCTTGATCCATTCATGTAGTGGAAACAGCTGGTTGGTTCCATATCTTAGCTATGGTAAATAATGCTGCAATAAACATAGTTGTGCTGGTAGTTTTAGTATGGTCTTGTTTGTGATCATTTAGATAAATCCCCAAAAGTGGGACTGCTGGGTCAAAGGGGAGCTTTATGTGGAATCTTTTGAGGAACCTCCATAATGCCTTCCAAAGTGGTTGAACAAGTTTACACTCCCACCAAGAATGTTGTATGGTTCCCTTGTGGCCACATCCCCTCCAGCATCTGTTGTTGTAAAATTATGGAACGCACCACGAATTTGCATATCGTCCTTGCGCGGGTGCCATGCTAATCTTCTCTGTATCATTCCAATGTTAGTGTATGTGTGGCTGAATTGAGCACAGAATATTTTTATATCAAAAGTGCAATTGTTGGGGCTGAGAAGGTGGCTCAGTGGTAGAGCGCCTGCCTTACATCCATGAGGCCCTGGGTTCGATTCCTCAGCACCACATAAGAAAAAAGATAAAAGCTGGAAGTGGTGCTGTGGCTCAAGTGGTAGAGTGCTAGCCTTGAGCTGAAGAGCTGAGGGACAGCACCCAGGCCCAGAGTTCAGGCCCCATGAATGGATCCCCCACCAAAAAAAGTGCAGTTGGATTTTATTAAACTAGACAATTCAACAAAAAATAAGTTCAAAAGAATTGTCATGAAATTTTAGAACCATATATTTCTTACATAAGCACAGATTTAAGAATAAAGTCAAGATTGACATGTCAAAAACAAAATAATCCCAGATATTTGTTGTTCAAGAAATGTGTAGGAGGAGGATTCAATTATTCTATACAAGGTACCTGTCATAATGAACACTGCACCAAGTGTTAAGGTTTGTTAAAATTTTAAATGTTTTAAATATATTTAATTTTGGGAATTTGTTTACATATGCCAAAATTAGGACTGTTTGTCAAGTATAAAACTTTTCCATAAAGTATTTAAGATTTATGGTAGCAGACATATACTACTAGTATGTACATTTCAGAGTTTCGAGAAACTTTATTAATGAGAAGTTGCAAAGTTTTTGTGTAAAGAAGCAGAATGAAGTGTTAACACTTTGTTAACTACACAGTCTGTTAAAACTTTAGGGCTTCCTCAGTTTATAAGTTAATGAGGAAAAATGATGATATAAGCCATAAACAAATAATGAGAAGAGCCATAAATAGTAATCTTAGTGGGTAGCTTTAAAGACTACTCATATTCTATAAAACTCTTGTTGAACATCACAACCTCAGTCAGTGTTAAATGTACAGAATTATGAGAAAATAATAAAATATAATATGTAGTACTCTTCAAATAGGGAAAACAGTGATAATATTTGTTTTTATTTTATTAATTATTAACATTTAATTATTGATTTCTTTATTTGTAGCATTGTTTTACTTGTTGAAATATAGTACAACTTTTTTGGGGGGGTCTGGTCGTGGGGCCTGGGCGCTGTCCCTCAGCTCTTCAGCTCAAGGCTAGCACTCTACCATTTGAGCCACAGCGCCACTTCCGGCTTTTTTCTTTTTGCTTATGTGGTGCTGAGGAATCGAACCCAGGCCCTTATGCATGCAAGGCAAGCGCTCTACCGCTGAGCCACCTTCCCAGTCCTAGTAAAACTTTTTGTAAATCATCATTAGGAGGTACTTTGAGAAGGTTACTTGGATGGCCAAACCAATTATAGGTGCATGTTAATTTACAAAGAGGAAATTAAGAACAAAATATTTTTTTAAAAAATTATCAAATAGAGTCTGAGTCAGAAGTGTTGATAAATGTCCACAGCTAATTTTTTTTTTGGTCAGTCGTGGGGCTTGAACTTTGGGCCTGGGCGCTGTCCCTCAGCTCTTCAGCTCAAGGCAAGCACTCTACCACTTGAGCTACAGTGCCACTTCCGGTTTTCTGGTGGTTTTATTGGAGATAGGAGTCTTATGGTCTCTCCTGCCCGGGCTGGCTTTGAACCGTGATCCTCAGATCTCAGCCTCCTGAGTAGCTAGGATTACAGGCGTGAGCCACCAGTGCCCAGCTTACACCTAAAATTTTATCCCTAGGCTGAAGCAGCGGTATTACAGAGTTGAGGCCAAAACAGTGATAGACTGTGTTTTGTTCTTTATTTTGATTTTGTTGGTCATGAGGCATGAACTCTGGGGCCTGGGTGCTGTCCCTCAGTTCAAGGCTAGCACTACAACTTGAATCACTATACCACTTCCATCTTTTTTTGCTTATGTGGTGCTGAGGAATCAAACCCTGGGGCTGATGCATGCAAGGCAAGCACTCTACCACTGAGCCACCTTCCCAGCACCTGAGAAACTGTGTTTTAAAAAATCATCTAAACAACATTTACTTTCTGCATTGGGTTATATAATGAAAGATATAAATATATTTTTATATTTTTGTGATTGTACTTCTAAATTTATACTAACTTCAACCACTTTATCCTTTTCAAAGTCTCTGAGAGTATGCTTCTGTGAAGATTGTTTTTGCATTTATAATTTGTCCTGAATTATTTTTATTTTTATCAAAATAACTTTATATTTCATGTTGATTTTTATCATACATCAAATACCTTCAAATGTATACGAATCTAAACAATTCAATGTCATACAAGGAGGGTGTGACCATTTGGATGTGACCATCCTGAGTCTTCTGGAAGAAAGCAATCTACAAGGGGAGGAGGTAGTTTAGGCACAGAGTGCTTCCCGGGAAGAGTAATGTTAGTATGCTTGCCATAATTATCATTGCTTATTGCTGATATGACAAAAATAGCTAAGAAGGCACTTCTCATGGAAAATAAAATGTTTCTTCACTGTTAAAAAAATGTCAAACAGCAGATCTAGGAATTCCTTTTCACTTTTACTATTATAAATTTTATCTCATAGGAATCATTGGGATGGATAAGAGACTTTTAACCTGTGACCTAAAAGTTATTTTTCTTTTACAAACAACCTTTTTCTTTTATTATCAGTTAGTAACTACATATAATGAAAACAAAGCTATCCTATGGAAAGTGGACCGAAGTTGCTCACAGGGATGAAAAACAAAGGAATGTGGGAAGTGAGTACAAGGATGCCCGTCATAGAGCACAGATCCTAGGAGCAATTTATCATGTACACTTTGTGAGAAATACAATGTGCTGTGAACTATAGATTCAATCACTGAACAACTGATATATAGATATATATATATGCACATATATTTGTATATGTATATTTATTTATATATGCACACATATGTGTATATGCCCTTATATATGTACACATGTATGTTACTGTACACACAAATACACACGTACATGTACACATGTATACATGCACATATGGAGAAAGACACATAGATACAGCCAACACAAGTTTCACTAGTTGTTGAATATACCTTAAATGGAATGCTTGGAACAAAGTATGTTCAAGATGTATTTGTCTCTAAGCATTTTTTACCACTCTCTTATCTCTTAAAACTTGTACATTTAGAGAGATTCCACTTGCAAAATTCAGTACAAGGGATAGCAAATCACTCAGAAAACTCAGTAAGTAAAGTTCATATGGTGTTTCCTTGCTCCCCACAGAATGCTTGCTCTTGTAGAAACTCTCAACAATCAAAGTAGCAGGAGAATGCCCTGGTAAAGAATAAAGTTATAAGGTTTTAAATGGCATCCTTACTTGAGCTTTTTCCAGGGTCTGGATTCTACACATACATTTAACCAACCCATGTGAAAAGTGTTATGTGAGAAATGCTGACTGAGGTCTTCCTGATTTCCTGGCCAAGAAAATAAGAAAAAAAGAAAATATTTTTAATGTTTTAAAGTTTGAGAATAATTTGTAACCTGTCAATAAATGTGTAGAACACAATTATACAAAGTAACAAAAAATGATGGCATTTCATTTATGTGCTCTTGGACTTGATATGTGATTTTAGGTGTATCTACACAAGTAGAATCAGCATAAATCAAGCTAACACTTCTTCACTTAAGATATAAGGAAAGGATACAGGTTGACCCATTTTAACAATGAGATGTACAAGACAGTCTATCAAGGGTTGGGGGGGTGAATGGGGAAGTTGGGGAGGTGTGAAGGAATGGTATGGTAGAGGACAAACAAATGAGGGGGTAACAATGTTAAATAAGAAATGTACTCATTACCTTACTTAGGTAACTGTAACCCCTCTGTACAGTATATTTACAATAAAAATATATATTAAAAAGATACAAGGAAAACTTCTGTACTTATAGGAAGTTGTATTTATCACTCAATAAGGTATTGGTTTTAGGACCCCAGGTATATGAAAACTTTGGATACTCAAATCCTCTACATAAACACAGTATATTATTTACTTTAGAATCTGCCCACAAGCTAGTGCAGAGTAATTGCTATGAAAATTGTTACTACATTCTAGGTTTGTAATGAAACATAAAAATATATGCACTATCCGCATTATCCTGCCCATGCAATTGTAACCCCTCTGTACAGTATGTTCACAAATAAAACAAAATTAAATTAAAAAATATATGCACTATCAACAGATACAAATTTTTTCAGATAAATTTTGTTTGCAGTTTGTGGATGGAATTGGGAGAGCAATTTTGAAAAGCACAAATTTCATCACCAAGACCGGTCTGCAAATTTTAACAAGGAGCTAATACAGCATCATTGAATAGTATGGAACTCCAAGGAGAAATACTTGAATTGAGACATCAGAAAAGGTAACCACAGGGGCTGGGAAGGTGGCTCAGTGCTAGAGTGCTTGCCTTGCAATGCATGAGGCCCTGGGTTCGATTCCTCAGCACCACATAAGCAAAAAAAAAAAAAAAAAGCCGAAAGTGGCGCTGTGGCTCATATGGTAGAGCGCTAGCCATGAGCTGAAGAGCTGAGGGACAGCGCCCAGGCCCAGAGTTCAGGCCCCACAACCAGACTCAAAAAAAAAAAAGAAAGAAAGAAAGCAAAGAAAAAAAGAAAGAAAGAAAGAAGAAAGAAAAAAAGAAAATGTAACCACACAAGGACTTTTTAGAAATGCAGCTGCTAGATTTTCATGGAGAGCGTTCATAACACTTTGTGAAGCACAAATCAGAACCTCACTGAAGTGTAGATGGATTTCCCTCTCCTTCCTGTCATGGTTAGTCATTATCAATCAACACATAGCTAATCTTGAATAATCCTCTAATAACAAAATGTTGATGGTGTGTTTATATGCAGAAAACCTGGGAAGGCTAACTTTTTCCAATTAGGACATTCTGTATTCTATGACCCAGCAGAGAGAAAACTAGGTAAGCATCCATTTACAGCCTTCTGAATAATTCTGATTCTGCCCACATCAGTTATCTATCCATACCTGTGCCCAAGTGAGAGGATTTTAAAAGAATTTAGTGATTTACAATTTAAACTTAAACATGGAATGAAATTAGTTCCAATGCATTACATTAAGATATTTAGAAACAACTGGGAAACCTAAAGGTCTATACGATTTATTTTTATTGAAAGTGAAGGAATATTGGAATTTGGTTCTCTACAGTTTAAGAAATTTGCAGCAGACTTGATACTTATTTAATTTTGTATATTGAAAGGAACACAAGCCTCAACAATATGTCAATACTATCCTCTTATTTATCTCTAAAGGTTTATGCTTCTGGTCTCTTAATATTAAAACTTCAAAAAAATTATCTTTAGCAAGTTGTGCAAAGGGGTTTCACTTCATCATGTCAGTGTTGAATAGAGTGTATGTGCATTTCAATGTTCAGTGCATCTGGATCATTGTCAAACTTTCCATTTTTCTTCCTTCCCTTACCCCAACCCCACCTATCCCTTCAAGTTTCCTAATATATTCTCACATATGTACATTGAGTGTTATGACTGTATTAGTCCACCATTTCCCTCTCCATCCTTCTGCCCTACTTCCTTTAAGCCTAGATCCCCTTTTAAGACTTGTTTCAACTTCATGGTATTTTGTTAAATATCTCTACCTTTGGCATTTGGCTATGGGTTTGCCACATCCTCTCTTCCATGTTTGACCACATAAATGAGTATATTTCTCCACATTTCTAATCTCTGAATGGCTGACATAGGTCTCTTTTACTATTCACTTTCTGTCCTATATTTAGAATTGCACCTTCAGGGCCATCCTAGAGACCTTTATTCTTCTCTACACACTGAAGATGGAAAGGAAATAATTTCCATGCTCTCAGCATTATGCTATCCATCATGAATTTCCATCACTTATCACTTCAGCAGTCTATGTTTAGGGACGATCTTCAATTTCTGATGATAGGAGCATGAGTCAGTTTTAATTATGCAGATTCCACTATGTAGTGAGCCCTGTAGTCTTCTAAATTTTCAATAAATTTCAAGTAACTTTTTAGTAATAATTTAAAAAGTTTTATTTCAGTATTTGAAATGCTGCCCCAATTATTTAAAAAGTTTCACAATAAGCTAGACTGAACTTTTCCCCCCATTTTCCCCACTAGTTCAGGTTAAGTCTCCTTTGGCTTTATTGTTTGAGAGGCCAAAGGAAGAGGGTAAACAGAGAGATGATATTACTCAGATATCTCCTTCCTCTTCTGTTTCTGCTATTCTTGTTGAGAGGAAGACTGTAGCAGGGAACAAGGGTGATGCTTGACTTCACCATACAAGGGATCATTCCTGGCATGTCAATTATTGTTTCTCAGAATAACTTAAACTGCTTACTTTTGCCTTCTCTGTAACAGTAACCTAACTATGGCTTCCTTGGTGCAGGAGGAAGCACACTACCTGTAAACTGGTATTTTATATCTCAGCTTACTACCAAAAATATAAAGCTTTGGCTACATAAATGCAAAGGTACTGATTGTCCAACAATACCTTAGTGAGCAGTAGACAATTCTACTCAGCTACCCCCTCATCTCTATCCTCCCTTTCACTCCCCTCCACTCATTTACCCATCCCTTCTTTCTTTGTCTCTCTCCTCCATATTAATCTCTATCTTCTCTCTTTTTCTTTTCCAGTAGCAAGTGATTTGGTTTATCAGACAACACATACACAATTGAACAAATATTTATTTCTCCTCTCTTTGTGATTATTTATTCTTAAGAAGTGAGTTCTAGCACAGCACCAGTGGCTCAGACCTAGATACTCAGTAGGTTCAAATTTGACAATTGCAATTCCAAGCTATTTTAATTAGATAAACCTAAGAGATTCTTTTCTGCACTTGTGATAAAAGGAATACGTGAAGGTATGGCTCAGGTGGTATAGAGTAAACATTGAGAATTAAAGCCCAGATAGAGCTCAAGGCCAGGAGTTCAAACCCCAGTACCAGCACAATATAAAAAAACTGAGTCCTTTGTCTTAGAAGGGATATTTCTCCAAAAATTCATACACAGGGCAATTTTCAAGGTCCAAGGCTATTTGTAAGGCTCTTTCACATCTTAAACCGATTCCTCTGCTTGATTCACATTATGGCAAATAGGAGTCACACTTCACATTAAAAAGTATGTGCATTGCTGAACAGTTCTTTCATTTTTAATGTAAAAGAAGCATGACAGAGGAATTCACCTCACTTGGGTGAGTTAGGTTTGACTCACTGACAGACTTTTGCAAGTAAATGAGGGTCTGTTTACATGTAAAGAAGTCTATACAGATGGTTTTCTAGGAGAGAGAGCAGGGTAGCTGTTGTCCAAGTTTGAATCAGAGTAAGTTTATTCCTATGATATGGTAAAGAGAAGCTCATCTCATAGAACACTATGCAGACAGTAATTTCAAAAGGATTAAAAACCCATGTCTATGTTGTGAACAGCAAAGTTTTCACAAACAAAAAACAGTTTCCTGAGCCATGAAAATATAAGTTAGAGCAAAGGGAACTATGTTAAATATAGTTAATGGCTGAGTGACATGTGTAAAAGAGTTCTGTAATCACAACTAAACTATAAATTTTTCATCATGTCCCTAACAAGAATCGCTAAGATAGGCCTGCCTAAATCTGTCATAGAGGACTGAGTTCATGCAATTATCAGTTTTGTTTAGGGTCTAATATCTTCTACAGTTGCTTGGGTTGCAAACCGCTCACACCACATGCAGTGTCTGGAAAAACGTGCTGTCTTGCTAGGCACCTAAGGGATTTTTGTGCCACTGTGAATATTTATCATTTTTTAATTATACCTGTCAGTGTGAAGTCGTTTCGTGATAAGCATAATAGTTTCTGTACCCTTTGTTCCACTAACAAATCTCAGATGTAAATATAGCCGGGAGCCTGTGGCTCATGCCTATAATCCTAGCTACTCAGGAGGCTGAGATCTGAGGGTCACAGTTCAATGCAAGCCCAGGCAGGAATTTCCAAAGATTCTTATCTCCAATAAACCACCAGAAAACTGTAAGTGGAGCTATGTCTCAAGTGGTAGAGCTCTTGCCTTGAGCAGAAGAGCACAAGGACAGCACTCAAGCCCAGAGTTCAAGCCCCAAGACTGACAAAAAAAAAAAGTATGCATATATATATGTATAAATGATGAGATGAATTACATTTAAATATAAGTCAATATTTATGGTACACATTTAAAATATAACTATATATGATATATTTATAATATATACATACATTTATGTATAAGATCATATTGGCTTAGGGGTGTTTGTGTGTTCGTATGTGTGTGTTTGTGTGTGTGTGTATGTGTGTGTGTGTATAAGTGTCCGGGATACCTACCCTCATCTCTGCGGTGCCTCATCCTCCCAGCAGGGAGTGCATCCAGGATCTTGACCCCAAGGAAGGTGGATGGGGGAAGGTAACTAAGGTCACATCCAGGGGGATGATCCAAATTCTGTCCTGCAACCTAAGCCTGGACAGATAAAGGAGAGGAGAGGTTTAGGGGAACATCAAGGGAAGCCCCTTATCTTTGGCTACAAGTACAGCAGAAAACTATATCCATCTTTCTTAGTAGTCAGATAAAAGGTGTACACTGTTCATTTATTTTATGATTGTGTTAGTCTTAGGACTTGGATTCAGGGTCTGGGTGTTATCCCTGAGCTTTTTTTGTTAAAGTCTGAGACGCTACCACTTGAGCCACAGCACATCTGGCTTGTGTGTGGATTTGGAGAGGGAAGTGATTTATGGGAGATAAGAATCTCCTGGACTTTCCTGCCCGGCCTGGCTCTGAGTCATGCCCTCCCAAAGAGCCAGGAAGATGGATGGGAGCCATGAGCCTCTGACCGCCACCATCCATTTATAATCCCTTAGGCCCAGGGCCGGGCCACCCACACTACACCTCCTTGTTGAGAGTAGGAAGCAGCCATGAGTGGGTTTGATACTTCAACAGCCTACCTATCTTTGAGCATTGTTCTGGGTCAGTCTGATGTGGCTTCCTCCTTATCCACAGCAATGACTTGGCTCTGTCACAAGAACAAATGTCCTCCGGGAGGTGTCAGGTCTTGGGTCTTTCCTCTGCACCCCACCCCCTAACCAAAACTACACTCACCAGCAAAAGGTATTAGACATGGACTGTTTTCATTGTCTTATAGCCAGGCCCTGACCAGATAGGTGGGGTATGGTTCAGAGTCCCGGGATTGTGCTGGGCAGGGGGACAAGGCAAGATCTCCTCATCCATTTCCTTCAACGGTGTAGCAGAGGGATGTGAGGAAGGACTCAAGGGATGGACAAGGAATAACCATCACAGTCTAGCCGGGGCACAGAGGGGCTTACCTCATGAAGCTGGTTCAGTAGGCTGAGCAAAAGAGCTCCTGACCCTCAGCCCACCTCCAGAATGAGAGGGACACCTTTGGTTCCAGCCACATGGGGATGCTGGGCCACCTCCTCCAGCACCTATTCAACCAGTTCCTGAGAGAGATAGAGAGAGGGGGAAAGAGGGGGAAGAGAGGGAGAGAGGAGGGGGGTGAGAGAGAGAGAGAGAAAGAGGAAGAGAGCGCCAGAATTACACTTAAACCAGGTGCTGGTGGCTCAAGCCTATAATCCTAACTACACAGGAGGCTGAGATGTGAAGATCATGATTCACAGCTAGCCCAGACAGGAATGTCTGTGAAACTCTTATACTCAAAGAACCAACAGAAAACCGGAAATGATGCTGTGGCTCATGTGGTAGATCGCTAGCCTTGATCTAAGGAGCTCAGGCACAGCATCCAGGCCTCAAATTCAAGCCTCACACATGACAAAAGTGGACCTCCCACTACAAGAAGTGGGCTGAATAACACTCACTGTCCTAGGAAATATGGCAGAGAAGTCAGGCCGAGCTTCCTGTCAGCTGGAGGTCACTTGGCTTCTCAATGCCTTATTTTCCCCAGCTGCAAGACTGAATACAGTGAAGGATCCCCTTCTTCATGGGGATAGGTTAATGATGAAAGACAGCCATGTTTTGTTTCATAATCCTATACCTGTTTCAGGATTAATAACAGACCCCATCTGACCCCTTTCTAGGTAACTTCCTGTCATATGCTCACAGAATTTTTGAGAACCATATCTTACAGCTGCTCCCTCTGTGCCTGGCCCAGCTCTAGA
Organism: Dipodomys ordii; assembly: GCF_000151885.1. Taxonomy (NCBI): domain Eukaryota; kingdom Metazoa; phylum Chordata; class Mammalia; order Rodentia; family Heteromyidae; genus Dipodomys; species Dipodomys ordii. Next base: position 26,262 of record NW_012284033.1, read on the forward strand.
GAGCCCTCTGTATTAGTCCCTTGTTTCCTCACAACTGTCCCGTGAGGAGACTGAGGTCCGATGGTCAACATCCAACCCAGAGCTTCACCTGTGGTCAAGAATCGGCTGCCGTGAACTAAGAGATTTGGACAATCCATCTAAAATGATAACTGAGTGGGGCGCTAAATGTCTACAACCCCCCCCCACACACACACAAACACACCTCCACCGTCCTTTGCAGGCAAAGATGTTTTACTTTCTTTCTTTTTGTTGGTTGTGGGGCTTGAACTCTGGGCTTTGGTGCTATCCCTGAGCTCTTCAGCTCAAGTCCAGCACTCTACTACTTGTGCCACAGCACCACTTCCAGTTTTCTGGTGCTTTATTGGAGAGAAGAGTCTGAGGGTCTTTCCTGCCCAAGCTGGCTTTGAACCATGATCCTAAAATCTCAGCTCCTGAGTACTTAGGATGACAACCATGAGCCACTGGCACCCGGCCAAAGATGCTTTTCTATGCCTGTCATCCTATCCTCTCAGGAGACTGAGATCTGAGGACTGCAGTTGGATGCACCCTTGGCAGCAAAGTCATTGAGAACACTTATCTCCAATTAAACACCCAAAAACCTTGCAAGTGGAGCTGTGGCTCAAATGGTAAAGTGCTAGCTTTGAGCATAAAACAAGGGATGGGACACAGGCCCTATTTTTAAGCTTTTTCTAGCATAGACCCACCCAAGAAAAGAAAGCAGGTGAGCACATGGGAGCTCAAAGCTCACACATAATACTCAAGACTCACAGAATAGACCCCATCCTGCTCTGACTCTCTAGATTCTATGTCCTAGATCATGGCAGTCTTAGATGAGACTGACCATGCACCAAGTCAGGACATTCAAGCACAATCTTATACTGAGGATCCCGTGACCTCATCAAGGACTCAAGATCTCTCACTGTTCTGCCTTGACACTGGGCAGTCAGGTGAGGTCTAGTTATACAACTACAGGATATGGGAATGAAAGGATTTCTCAGCCAAGGGATGCAGACTGGAGGGCTCTAGGTCCCTCTCTCTCAGGGAGGAGAAAAGGGCCCATCCATCCCAGGAATGTTCCTGGGTTGTGAGTATCCTCAAAGAAGCAACCCTGCTCTGAGCCCACTGCCTCTGGTTTTCCCACTAGCCTTGACCTTTAGTCGGCCCTCTCTGAATCCCAATCTGCCATCTAGATTAATGGCTGAGCAAGAAAAGAGACCCACCTCTACCTCTGAGGATGGCAGTCACGGGGCTCTAGAGTCCCCTAAAGGAAGTCTGAGGGCAACACGGGTCTGACTCTCGCCCTCATTCCCTGGATGTCTTGTTCCAGTGGCCCGCTTACCTCTGTCTCTGGTCGAGGAATGAACACTGGGGGTGTCATCTTCAGATTGAGCCAGAAAAAGTGCCAGTCCCCAAGGATGTACTGCACAGGCATCCTGCAGCGGATGACAGCCAAATTGTCAACGGTGAACCCAGAGTGCCAGGACTTTTCATAGGCATGTGGCTGGGTCGAAGGCTCTATCACTGATGGTCTAGGTTGTCAGGCGAGGTCATGGCTTCAATGGCCTGACTCACTTGATCTGGGATTGTCCTCCCTCTTCATCTTCCTGCTGATCCCTTGCCACCCCCCTCTTGACACTCCCTCACCCTATACCTCCCTAGCCCTTGGACAGTTTCTTCTTATCTGACCAGAAAATAAACTTCATGAGCCAGGGGTGATTGAAACTCTGTGACCCACCCTGAGCCCTAGGGTCTACCCGAGGCTGTTTCCCTCTGCAGTCAGTGACCACTCAGATATTGGATGTCATGAAGTTGCTGATGTCATGAACGGGTCAGTGGCTTGGTCCTACATTCTAGCTTTAGGCTCTGAAACTGTCCCCACAGAGATTGTGAATGGTTGGCTCCCTTGATCCAGGGACTCCAAACCAAGGCTTGCATGCTCCCTTCTTCCTTCCTTTCTTCCTTTTCTCCCTCCATCCTTCCCTCCTCTCTTGCTTTTTCCTTTTTTTGTGTCACTCCTGGGCTTGAACTCAGAGCCTGGGTGCTGTCCCTGAGCCTTTGTACTCAAGGCCAACAGTCTACAGCTTGAGCCTACTTCTGGCATTTTCTTTTTGGTAGTTAGTTGGAGATAAGAGTCTTACAGGCTTTTCTGCCTGGGCCTTAAGCTTCAATCCTCCTATTTCAGCCTCCTAAGTAGCTAGGATGACAGGTGTGAGGCACCAGCATCCAGCTCAAACCAAGATTTTGTTCTGTGCTGTGGAACCAGAACTGGAACCTTTCATCGTGTATGACCTCCTCCCCTTTCCCCTTCCCCAAGGACCTGGCATACACTGTAATGGTTTGTTGGTGAATGAGCATCTGTCTATGACAATACTACAGAAAAGTCCCATCCAATTCAGGTAAGCATCCTGTGTGGGGGTAAAGCCTGATGTAGCTCTCCCACAGTTCTCCCTCCTACCTCTTCCCACCCTCCTGGTGCCACCGCACTTAACTGTTTTGGTTCTAAGGATGTGAGCCATGATGTACTCACTGGATTCCAGGGCCTCTGGGATGCCTATCTTCTCAAAGATCTCTGTCCAGCGGCTGACCAGCTGTATGGCACTCAATTCCCCACTCAGCTGTGAACAAGGTTGCCCTGAGGTGAAAGCCTGGCTCAAGGGGCCTCGTCGCCACTCCCTGGGGCCAGATATGATGGCCCACCGTATCCGGCCCCCAAGTTTCATGTTCCAGAGATAGGATCCCTGAGGCATCCCAGGTCTCTGAATTTCCCAGAGTCCAGTACAGGTCCTGGGAATTGTCTCTACTCACAGCTGGTAGGCTGCAGATGGCGAAGTCACAATCTCTGCTCCCCACAACATCCTCAACTGTGGTGGTCACCCTAGAGAGAGCTGGAGAAGAATCGGCAGCTGCCGGAGAAAGGCAGTCAAGGCACGACGTTCATAGCAGGAGACCATCTGGCTAGGGAACTCTGCTTGTGCTGCTTTGAACGTCAGTTTGGTGGCTGAATCCCAGAATCCCAAGCATTAGTTAGAAATTGCCAGCTTCAAGGAAAAACCCTGTAAAATCTGGCATTTCACATGTCCCAATCAAACTTAAAGGGTTCCAAAGTTAGTGGTCCCCTTTTCCTTCCACACAGCCTACAGCGGGTTACAGAAAATGGCATTCAGAGAGCGCTAGCTAACTGCCATGTCCTGATCCCAAGTAGTCTCCAGCAGAGGAAACATACTTGCCTACCATTGCCCAGCTGGAAACAGCCCAGGAGGGACACAGATTGGAGTCTGCAGGACTCCAGGGAGGACTACCCACCAGTGCACTGCCCCTGGACGGAATCCATGCCACCATTGGGGGCCTGGAGCCCCATGCCAAGATGCCCACGTACACCGTCAATACCCTGGGTAAGATTCCCCTCTCATCCTCGGTCGTGGTGAACCATCTGCTATGTCACACCGATCGTCACTTCCCAGACCCTCCTAGATTCACAGCCCCTGCCCTACTACCCCCCATCTCGTTCCCTATTTATGTTTGGAAGACACCTTCACAACCTTGAATTAGCTCCAACTATACACACCAGAGCAGACTGGCTGGCTGGAGGAGTGCGGCTGTGATCACAGTAGCCTCATGAGCCTTCTGGCTAAAGACAGAAGAGCAGGTGTCCACACTGGTCTCTGGTTCACACAGGCCTCCTAGGGGAGACCCACGCAGGTCCAGCAGCTACTGTGGGCTGCAGGAAAGGGGAAGAAAGAGGTGGAAAGGAACATCTACTGAAACCTTCCCTAAAGGAGCCATGAAATGGTGAAAGAGAAAACAAAAAGTGTGGCTGGTCTCCTAGTGGGCATTAATGAAAAAAGAACAACAAATAAAATGTTTTTGCTCTTTTTAGACATGGTGACTTAAATATATTTTCATTGTTCTCATCCTCCCTGCTCTCCCAACAAACACACACACACACACACACACACACACACACACACAAATACAGACTCAGCTCCAGAGTTTGTTTCTCATCTGGGCAATGTACCAGCTTGAGCACAGGGGTTCCCTTGTCAGAACCAGGGGCAACCAGCCAAGGGGAACAATGCTCTAATAATGCAGAACCACCCTGCCTCCCCGTTTCTCCAGGGCTAGACCCTTCCCCTTGGGAACAACCTGCTTTGACTCCTCATTCACCAAACCCTAGGTCAGGACGCTGGGTGAAGGAGTCCCGAGACACGTGGCTCCTCAGAGCCTGATCAGAAAACAAAGCAGGGGGTCATGGTGCCTCCAGAAAGGTGTATGACCTGGGGTGGGGGCGTTGTTGGGGACTTTGATGGGGTCCTAAAGGCTATATACATGGATAGACTCCCTACTTTCACCCTATGTACTTCGGAGCGACTTGGCAGATCTTGGGGAGGACGAGAAGACCAGATGGACTGGGAGCACTAGCAGAAGCTGGCAGAGCTGGGAAATGTGATCACCCAGTCAGAACTGTTGACAGCTGGGGTTGGGGGTATAGGCCGGTTGTATATGTGTCAGAAGGGGTGTGTTTTTCTCCCAAATATCCACCTTCTCTCTGACCCCAGTGCCCTCACCTCTCTAGTGGGCTCTTCTGAGAATGTCCATAGGTGAAAGTGTGACTGAGCACAGAAGACAAGGGCTCACACAGCAAGGGGGCCTATCTTCTGCATCCAACACCCCCTCCCCAGCAAAAAGGAAAAGACCTAAGAAGGCAGGTGTGGAGGTGCAGCTCCCCACCTCTGACTAAAGCCACAGGTTCCCACCAGGGAGAGGAAGGGTGCAGATGCAAGGCTGTGTGGCTCCCACTGCTCCAGCCAGGGGCTCTGTGGTGTCCCTGGATGGGTGCTCCTCACCCATCCTTGCAGCTCCCATTTTCCTGGGACACTGGATGCTAGGGATGGGGGTGGGATCCTCAGGTCGACACCCAGCCCCAACCTCCACCCCTGGGGTGCATTTGTGGCAGAGCCAGGGCAGACTGTGGGGTGCTGGGGAGGTGCAAGCAGGACAGGAGAGGGGAGGCAAGAGGCTGAGTTCCTGGTCCACGGGGGTGGGGTCGAAGGGGTAGAGTGGTGGAGTCACAGGGTGCAGGGGTCACGCGAGGTGCTGGCCTGCAGGGCAGCCAATCACGTGTGCTGCTGGGAGAAGCTGTAGGCTGCGACTCTGGGTGCGCGCCCTGAGTCTGAGGGCCCGGGGCCGGGACCAAGTCAGGGCCACAAGCCAGACAGAGGTGTGCCATCTCCAACAGGTGACTGCAAGAGGCTCCACCAGTCCGAGCCTGCAGCATGTTTGAAATGCAGCTCTGCTGGGAAGGGGAGGGGACGTCTGCTGGCGCGTGGTGGGGCAGCTCTCAGCCTCTGCTCCTTCTCCTCAGCCGCTGCCGCCCCCTCAGTGGCCTCGTCCCCTGTGGCAGACGCCTCTGCCTCAGCAGCTGCTGACTCTGCCTAGCTCCCCAAACCGGGACCTCAGACTCAGGGGCGCCATGGCTGCTTCAGGGGCTACGCGTGGCCATGGCCTGCCATGCAGGCTCCACATGCTCTATGCAACTGGCCAGGACCCAGGCTATGATCAGAGCAGCCGCCAGCCACTGAAGCCATTTCCACTGGTGCTTGTGCTCATGCTCACTCTTCTCCCAGCTCTCTTTCTGCCCCATACTCCTCTCCTGGGCCACCTCGCCCCTGTTGTGCACATGCCCCAGCCCCCTTGGGCCCCTGGCCATTGCTGCCACCAAAGTGTGTTCCTGGGCCCCGCCCCCTCCTCCCCTGGGCCCCGCCCCCCACCCCTGGCCACAATTGCAGCCCTGACTGGGCCCTGAGGCTTCCAGACCATGGCAATTGCAGCCTTACCTCAGCTCAGCACTACCCCCCACCCCCAGTACTTGCCCGGGGGATCAAATCTCCCCTCAGCCCCACCGCTGGAGGAGACTCTCCTCCATCCCCCTCCACTCTATACACCAAGCAGGTGCATGGTGAAACTTGTGTGTGTATGTGTGTTTGTGCTTGTGTGTGTGTGAGTGTTGGGGATAACTATCTCTCAAGGACCAGAACATAGCACCCTTTGGGGTGAGTCAGCACACAGCACACTTCCAGAAACAGCGCAAATCACCCTTTGTAAAGGACTCAGCACACAGCTCCCTTTGAGGACTCAGCATGTAGTATGCTGGGTAGAGTACTCAGCACACAGCACCCTTTGAAGGGCTGAGTATAAAGCACCCTGTGTACATCCAGTGCATAGCACCCTTCGAAAAACTCAGCACATAGAACAATTTTGAAGGACTCAGCACATACCACACTGTGGAAGCACTCAGCACACAGCACCATTTGAAGGACAGTACAGAGCACCTTGTGTAAAGGACTCGGCACACAGCACTCAAAAAACTCACCTCATCCCTCTCTTCTCAAGGGCTCAGCACATAGCAGGACCCTTTGGGATGCAGTAGCTCACCACACTTTTTGAAGGACTCAGCATACAGTACATTGTGTAATAGACTCAGCACACAGCACCCTTTGAAAAACCCAGGACAGCCCACTCTTCTCAGGGACTCAGCATATAGAACCCTTTGGGATAACTCACCAAATCTTTCTGAGAACTCAGCACAAAACCCCCATGTGAGAAGGACCCAGCAAATAGCACCCTGTGAAGGACTCAGCACATAGCTGTATGTCACAAGTTCAGCTGTCATTAGAATTAGGGTGCTTTCTCCAGTATCACCATTCTTCAGAAACACTTCACAAATCCTACTAGTTCACAGTTAGACAACCTGTGTTTTATGGGGGAAGGTCAGCTGGGGGTCTTGAACTCAAAGCTTGGGGGCCCTGTCCCTGAGCTCTTTGGTTCAATGCTAGAGCTCTACCACTTGGAGGCAAAGCTCCAATTTTGAGGTCTTATAATGATAAGTAAGGCCAAGTTGGGGTAACTGTAGGCAAAGGCTCTTAGCTCAGCCTGGAGCTGACCTCTCCCTTTTTGTGTCCCTGGTAAGCCGGGCCTCCTGGAGCTCTCTTGGCCTAGGGTGGAACAGACCTGCTCTGGCATCAGCAATCAGGGTGAGCAAAAGTCAGCTTGGCCCTGGTCACTTCCTCAAATTGAACTCTAGAGAATGATGGCATGGGGCCACATGTTTCACATCTGGCCCCCAGGGTGCAGGAGTAGCCCACCATAGGGATAGTATTTGAGAGCTGTGTTTACTCTTGCTTCCCTGAGGCCCCCATCATGATTCAAAGCCACCCTGGACAGGAAAGTCCTTGAGACTCTTACCTACAATTAACCATCGAAAAGCTAGTGGGGCTGTGGCTCAAGTGGCAGAGCACTACCCTTGAGCAAGAAAACTCAGGGATAGAGCCTAGGCCCTGAGTTCACACACACACACACACACACACACACACACACCACGTGCATGGAAAATCAGAGGTTTCTATACTACAATCTTTTCCCCACTAAGCCTGGTGGCTGCTGGCCTAGGTGTTTGATGCATACACCACCACCTACTTCCTATTTATCTGAGGAATGGTCATATGGGTTTGGGAGGGGGGAGAATCATCCTAGCTGAGAATGTGGCTCAGTGATAGAGTGGTCACCTAGCATGCCTGAAGCCCTGGGTTCTATTCCACATAGAAAAAGCTAGAAAGGGAGGTGGGGCTCAACTGGTAGAGTGCCAGTCTTGATCAAAAAGAGCTCAGGACAATAGCCAGGCCCTGAGTTCAAGCCCCAGGGCTGGAAGAACAAATCTTTGTTGAAGGCTTTTTATTTTGCTTTGAAAACAATTTATTCTTTGTGATAAGCATAACATGGGCCTCTTTCCTGGCCACCAATGGGCCATTAGATATCTCTTGAGTTTGGGTCACCTCCCTGCAGCCTTTGCCTTACCCGACCCCCAGTTTAACCTTCCCATCACCCGGCTAATGGAGGCCTGAGAGAAACCCACCTGGCCACCTACTTCTGGTGGCTGCCAAGGCTTTTGAGAGTCAGTATGTCACATAGAGAATCATCATCCGCATCAATCTACAAGACAAAGTGAGGGAGCACTCCTCCCCTGAGACTGGGAGCTGTGGGAGGATCTAGATGTGGGGCATCTGGGGCAGGACCTGCTCCTTGCGGGAGTCCACTATGGGGTCAGGAAGCTGACCTCTCCTCTGGCAGTTTCCATGCTGTCTTCAAGTTGCAATTCTTCAAAACCTTTCTGCTCCTCCCTCATTTCACCCACCACAGGCCCTGAGGCGTCTGAAGCAGTGTTGGTGGGGGGGGGGGCTCAGCTTGTGCTGGCATCTGGAGACTGCTGTCTGTGCCTTCCTTGTGAGGAGCAACAGCAGCTCCTGCAGCACTCTCCTCTTCTCCATCTTCTCCTGGGACAGCCAGTGCATGCACTTGGCTTTCTCCCAACACAGCTCATTCAAGACCAACATCTGCTCTTTACACACCATGAGGGACTCCTCGATGGTTTGGATGTGTGCCGACAGCTGGCTGCATCAATGGTGGAGCTCACCTGTTGGACTCTGGAAGTCCACCTCATCAGGCAGGTCATGGATGAAGCAGATTTTCTTCTCAGATGCCCGTGTCCTGTTTCCCATCCCCACGCATGCTGTGGTGGCAGCTCATGGGGCAGAGGGCCTGTGGCTCCAGCTCAGTCTGGCACTGAGCTGTTGGGTTGGCCAGGGGGTGCCTGCAGCGGGCCCACGCTCCTGTGGCAGGATTTTCCCCCTGTGGATCTCAGCCTCCGAGTGTGCTAACAGAGTCTAGTCCATCTACCAGGCAGGATGGAATGTGGGCATGGCCACCATTCTTGTATCCCTTTGGTCAGAAAGAACCATGAAATAATGGTGTGGCCAGAATCCTGTGATGCAGGCAGAATGGGCAGAGTCAAGATGACAGTGGCTCCCCCAGCCCCTTTCCCAGGGAACTCTGTCCAATTCAGTTGGGGACAAGCGGGTGACATGCTTTAGCTGGATGGCTGCACAGATTGTTGTGTATGTCTGTTTGTTGCCAGTCCCAGACCTTGAACTCAGGATCTGGGCACAGTCCATGAACTGCTTTTGCTCAAGGCTAGCCCTCTACCACTGGAGCCATACGGCCCTATTTCTGGCTTTGTTGGCACTGAAGTTGGACAGGAGTTTCAAGGACTTTCCTGCTTAGGGTGACTTTGACCATAGCCTTGTAAGTTTCAAGGAGGACCTGCGCTGCTGCTGGCCGCCCTGCTCTGCGGCCTGGGCCCAGGAGGCTGGGGTGAGGCCTTGGTGGTTTCTAGTTCCCCCACCCTCTTTGGTGGTTTCTAGTTCTCCCCCCTTGGTGATTTCTAGTTCTCCCCTTGGTGGTTTCTAGTTCTTTCCTCTTTGGTGGCTTCTAGTTCCCCCACCTTGGTGGTTTCTAGTTCCCCCCAGTTTGGTGGTTTCTAGTTGTCCCTCTTTGGTGGTTTCTAGTCCCCCCCTTGGTGGTTTCTAGTTCCCCCTCTTTGGTGGTTTCTAGTTATCCCTCCTTGGTGGTTTCTAGTTCTCTGTCCCTGTTTGGTGGTTTCTAGTTCTCTCCCCCAGTTTAGTGGTTTCTAGTTCTCTCCCCGTGGTTGGTGGTTTCTAGTCCCCCCCCCAGTTTGGTGGTTTCTAGTTCTCTCCCCCTGGTTGGTGGTTTCTAGTTCTCTCCCCCTGGTTGGTGGTTTCTAGTTCTCTCCCCCTGGTTGGTGGTTTCTAGTTCTCTCCCCCTGGTTGGTGGTTTCTAGTTCCCCCTCCTTGGTGGTTTCTAGTTCCCCCTCCTTGGTGGTTTCTAGTTCTCCCCCCTTGGTGGTTTCTAGTTCCCCCTCCTTGGTGGTTTCTAGTTCTCCTCCAGTTTGGTGGTTTCTAGTTCTCTCCCCCTGAGTGGTTTCTAGTTTTCTCACCTTGGTGGTTTCTATTCCCCCCCCCCAGTTTGGTCATTTCTAGTTCTCTCCCCCTGTTTGGTGGTTTCTAGTTCTCCCCCAGTTTGGTGGTTTCTAGTTCCCCCCTCCTTGGTGGTTTCTCTCCCCCTTGGTGGTTTCTAGTTCCCCCACATTGGTGGTTTCTACTTCCCCCCCAGTTTGGTGGTTTCTAGTTCCCCCTCTTTGGTGATTTCTAGTTCTCCCCCCCCCCTTTTTGGTGGTTTCTAGTTCTCCCTTGTTTGGTGGTTTCTAGTTCTCTCCCAAGTTTAGTGGTTTGTAGTTCTCCCCTCTTTGGTGGTTTCTAGTGTCCCCCCCTCCTCTCCTGGTGGTTTCGGGTTCCCCCCCTAAGGGCCAGGGGCTGGGCTGGGGTTGTGGGGTGGGGAGGTGGTGGTGGATTTTCAGGTTGGGCCAGGTTGTTGGAGGCTGGGGCCTGGTCCTGTTGGCCTGTCTGTCTCTGTGTCTGTCTGTCTGTCCATCTGTCAGTCTGTCTGTTTGTGTCCCTGTCTGTCTGTCTGTCTGTCTCTGGGTCTGTCTGTCCATCTGTCCGTCAGTCAGTCAGCCTGTCTGTGTCGGTCTGTCTCTCTCTGGGTCTATCTGTCTGTCCGTCTGCATCTCAGTCTGTCTGTCTGTGTCTCTGTCCATCTGCTTCTGTCGGTCTGTCCATCTCCTCTAAGTCTGTCTGTATGTCTGTCTACTCGCAGTCTGTTTGTCTTCCTCTTGGTCTGTCTGTCCACCTGGATGTCCATCTGCTTCTCCTGTCTGTCTGTCCATCCGGTCTTGGTCATCCATCCATCCCTTGTCTGTCTGTCTGTCTGTCCCTCAGTCTCTGCATCTGTCTGTCTCTGTCTGTCTGCAGGTCTGTCTGTGTCTGGGCCCCTGTCTGTCTGTGTGTCTGTCCGTGTGTGTGTGTCCATGTTTCTGTCTGTCCGTCTCCTCTGTCTGTCTCATTGTCTGTCTGTCTGTCCATCTGTCTCTGGCTCTGTCTGTCTATCTGTCCATGTGTCATCCTATCGGTCTGTCTGTCCGTCTCTGTGTCTGTCTGTCTGTCCGTCTGCCTCTCAGTCTCTCTGTCTGGGTCTGTCTGTCCTGTGTCTGTCTGTCTCCTCTCTGTCCATCTGTCTTCCTCTCTGCCTGTCTGCCTCTTGGTCTGTCTGTCCACCTGGCTGTCCATCTGCTTCTTCTGTCTGTCCATCTGTCTGTCCTGTCTTGATCATCTGTCCATCCCTTGTCTGTCTGTCTGTCCGTGTGTCATCCTCTCGGTCTGTCTGTTCATTTCTGTGTCTATCTGTCTCTCCATCCATCCGTCTGTCCCCAACACCTGTCCTCTTCCCCCTCAGGCCAGGCCGACTTTGACCTCGCTGACGCCCTGGATGACCCGGTGAGTCCTGACCTCTCACCTTTCCCCCCCATGGCTTCACCCTGGCCGCTAGGCCTCACGTGGGGCCTTGATCCAGCTGTGGGCCTGAATCCCATGTGACCCTTTGCCACCCCCTGAGGCCTCGGGGTCAGGGGTTGGGGGGTCAGGGGTCACCACCCTCTCTCTCTTCGCCCGCAGATCCCACCCCGAAGCCCATCTCGGATGAGTGGGGTCCTCCCACACACACACCAGGCCCACCCAGGGTGGGGAAACTGAGGCACGGCCCACTCCTGGCACACAGGGCTGTACCCGCAGCTGCCTGACCCGCCCAGGCCGCGACCCCCGGGTCGGGATGGAAGTGAGCGGGGTCAGGGGGGGTCAGGGGGAGTCAGGGGTCAGGGGAGGGAGGGGATAAGGGGAGGGGGGAGGCCGGCCTCCATCCTCCCTCGCTCTCTCTCTCCCCGCAGACATCTACCTCCCGCCCTGACGCCGGCCTCCACCCCAGCCCCAACCCCCGCCAGGCGCAGGAGGTGAGGACATGGAAGGGGGGAGGCCCGGATGTGGAGGCTGGGGATGGAGAGGCCCGGATGGAGAGGCCTGGATGTAGGGAACCCAGTGTGGAGGCTCGGATTTATGGACCCGGATGTAGGGACCCAGACATGGGAACCTGGATGTAGGGACCCGGATGTGGAAGCCTGGATGTAGAGACCCAGATGTGGAGACCCCAGTGTGGAGACCCGGATGTAGAGACCAGGATGTAGGGACCCAGACATGGGATCATGGATGTAGGGACCTGGATGTGGGTAGCCCGATGTAAGGACCCGGATGTAAGGACCCGGATGTGGAGGCCGAGCTCCCAGGGCCGTGTCTCTCCTCCCCCTCCACACCAGGTGCTGGCGATGAACACATGATCCACGGAGACCCTCCAGGGAAAGTCCCGCCCCCTCGGCCACCCCACTTCCGGTCCCCTCGTGATCTGGGCCCAGGCGTGTATTGGGACTTCCGGTCGGCATGAGAACTTCCACTCCTGACAGTATGTGAACTTCTGGTCAAGAGTATCGGAACTTCCGGTCCTGATTGGGAACTTCCGGTCCCTAGTATATAGCAACTTCTGGTCCCGACTGGGTATTTCTGGTCCCTAGTGTATAGGAACTTAATGTCCTGATTGGAAGGGCATTTCCGGTCCCTATTATATAGGAATTTCCGGTCCCTAGTATATAGGAACTTCCGGTCCTGACTATGGGCACTTCCGGTCCCTAGTGTATATGAACTTCCGGTCCTGACTATGGGGACTTCCGGTCCCTAGTGTGTAAGAACTTCCGGTCTTCACTGTGGAGACTTCCGGTCCCTAGTATATAACAACTTCTGGTCTTGACTATGGGGACTTCCGGTCCAAGTGTACAGGAACTTCTGGTCCTGATTGGAAGGGCACTTCCGGTCCCTAGTGTAGAGGAACTGCCGGTATCTAGTGTATAAGAACTTCTGGTATTGACTTTGGGGACTTCCGGTCCCTAGTATATAGGAACTTCTGGTCCTGACTGGGGACTTCCGGTCCCTAGTATATAGAAACTTCCGGACCTGATAGGAAGGGCATTTCCGGTCCCTAGTGTGTAGGAACTTCTGGTCTTGACTGTGGAGACTTCCGGTCCCTAGTATATCACAACTTCTGGTCTTGACTATGGGCACTTCCTGTCCCTGTTCATGGACACTTCCTGTCACGGCTGTGATAGCACTTCCGGTCAGGCACCCTTGTCCCACCCCCTTCACCTTGGCTGGCTTCCTGTTTCGGGACACTTCCCGACCGGAAGCTGCAGGGAGACGCCCCACCCTCCTTCCTGGGTGTGTTCTCCCCCCCATTTCCAGTTCCGGTTCCGCCCCCTCCAGGCAGCGTGCTGGCCCGTGTCGTGTCCCCTGTAGTGTCCGTGGTGGTCGTGGCCCTGGTGGGCGCTGCCATCACCTACTTCTAGTCTGGAGGTCGCAGACGCTGCTTCTGGGGCGTGGGCCGGGATGCAGGTGGGAACCGCCCCCTCCCAGGGTGCCCTGATGAGGGGGGGAGCGGGGCGAAGCCTCCCATGATCCCCCGTGGGCGCTGTAGCCTGTGTCTCCCCTCACCCCAGGCCCCGCCCCAGTGTGAGGCTGGATTTGAACCCTGGGCCTCCAGCAGCAGGCAGAAGCGGAAGCGTAAGAAGGAGCCTGGTGGGGAGGGACGAATAAAATCAATGTGAAGTACACATGCCTGCTGTCAGGCCTGTCTGCCCCGCCCATCTTTCCATGGAGCATGTGCAGGCTCCGCCTCTTTGGAACCACTGACTGCACATGCACGTTGCCCGCGCCCAGGCAGCGTTTTCCTTCCCTTCTGGCGCCTGCTCAGTGTGGAGACAGGCGCAGGGCGGGACAGGATGGTGATGGACAGCTAGAGTGTCCAGTCAGTCACTTGTGGGCGGGGCTTCGGCTTGACAGGACCTAAGACGGAGTAGGAGGTGGGGCCTGGAGGTAAATGACAGCCTGTGTGGCCATCCAATTGCAAGGGGCGTGGCCTGAAGTCGACAGGACACTTGATAATACAAGGGGGCGTGGCCTGAAGGTGACAGACAGGACAAATGTCCACACAAGAGCCATTGGGCGGAGCCTGGAGGTGACAGACAGCCTCTATGGCCTTCCAACAGCCAGAGGGCCGGACCTGGAAGAGACAGACAGCCCCTGTGGCCTTCCCACAGCCAGGAGGCGGGACCTGGAAGTGAAGGACAGCCCCTGAGCCCATACATTCACTAGTGGGCGGGACCTCTGGGTGATGGGCACCCACAGTGTTCATAGAGCTAGCCACGAAGAGGCGTGGCTTCACACATATCGACTCTCCACCTATTGGCTTGGCAGGGGGCCGGGCCTAGGGATGATGGACAGCATGCCCTGCCTTTCAATATCACCCAAGGAAGAGGCGGGACTGGACCCCCAGCTTCCCTGGGCGGGGCCAAAGGATGGAGAGTCAGGCGTGTCAGCCAATCAGAGCAGAGGGCGTGGCTGGAGGAGTCCCCGGGGAAGCCAATGGGTCCCTCCCTCCAGAGAAGACCCAGATGTCGTGCAGGTGCAATGCAACCTAGGCCTAGGGAGACACAGACCTCCGACCTCGACTTATCCTACCGCGATAAGGAGCTATCGGCCCATCTGGGTCAATCCCTGGAGAGGTCATTGGGGTCCCCTGGGACAGGCACAGAAGGGGAAGAGGTCGCAGGCCTGGTCATCCACCCAACCCCCCCTCCCTTATAGTGGTCCAACATCCGGGTACCCCACGTCTCCAATCCCGCTGGGCCAATCTGAATCCAAGTTCAGGTAGTTAGGGGCAGGACTGTCGTGTGAGGTCCAATCAGCAGCGAGTTGGATTTGTGGGGGGGGCTAAGGGGCGTGTCTTACAGCTGGACCAATGACAAGTGAATTAGGAAAGTGAGGGTGGGGCTTTCATGGAATAGGCCAATCAGGTGTGAATCTAGGTGGTGGGACATCCTGGAGGAGGGCGAGACCAAGCCTGTATCCTAGCAACCCCCCGGAAATGGTCTGAAATGGAAGGCGGGACTAGTCCAATACCCTAGCAACCACCGGAAAGGGCCTGAAATGGAAGGCGGGACTAGTCCAATACCCTAGCAACCACCGGAAACGACCTGAAATGGAAGGTGGGACCAGCCCTGTATTCTAGCAACGACCGGAAATGGTCTGAAATGGAAGGTGGGACCAGTCCTATACCCTAGCAATGACCAGAAGTGGCCTGAAATGGAAAGTGGGACTAGTCCTATACCTTAGCAATGACCGGAAATGACCTGAAATGGAAGGTGGGAGTAGTCCTATACCCTAGCAACGACCAGAAGTGAAGTGACCTGAAATGGAAGGCGGGACCAGCCCTGTATCCTAGCATCAACCGGAAATGACCTAAAATGGAAGGCAGGACCAGTGCCTGGCCTCTGACCCTGGTGACCCCTGACCCTGCCGTGCAGTGTGGTGCTCACGAGGTTTTATTGTGTGAGAAGTTAGAGGACATAGGCCCGGATGTGAGAGGGCCCTGGATGGGAGGCTGGGGAAAGGCCCGGGATGGGAGGCCCAAGGTGGAGGTCCAGGATGAGAGGCTCAGGATGTGAGAGCCCCCAGATGTGGGAATCCCTGAGTCTGAGAATCCCCAGATGTGAGACTCTCTGAATGTGAAAATCCCTGGATGTAAGAGTTCCCCAGATGTGAGAATCCCAGCATGTGAGAGTCTCTGGATGTAAAAGTCCCTGGATGTGACAATCCCCGGATGTAGGAATCTCTAGATGTGGGAATCCCCAGATGTGAGAATCCCTGGATGCGAGAATCCCCGGATGTGGGAATCTCTGGATGTGAGAATCTCTGGATGTGAGAATTTCCGGATGTGAGAATCCCCGGATGTGAGTCTCTGGATGTGAGATTTCCCCAGATGTGGGAATTCCCTGGTCTGAGAATCCCCGGATGTGGGAATCCCCGGATATGAGAATCTCCAGATGTGGGAATCTCTGGATGTGAGAATCTCTGGATGTGAGAATCTCTGGATGTGAGAGTCTGTATGTAGGAATCCCCGGATGTGAGAGTCTCTGGATATGAGAATCCCCGGATGTAAAAGTCCCCGGATGTGAGAGTCTCTGGTTGTGAGAATCCCCGGGTGTAAAAGTCCCCGGATGTGGGATTCCCCGGATGTGTAAATACATCCCCGGGAATCCCCGGATGTGTCACCAGAAGTGAGAATCCCTGGATGTGAGAATCCCCGGATGTAGGAATCCCCGGATGTGAGAGTCAGTATGTGGGAATCCCTGGATGTGGGAATCTCTGTATTTGAGTATACCCGGATGTTTAATACCCGGATGTGAGTCCCCGGATGTGAGAGGCGCAGGCCACGATCTGCCGTAGCCCCGGGCAGATGGGGGTTGGGGGTCGGGTCAGGGTCAGAGGTCGGGGATCAGGCGGTCGCAGGCGCAGAGCAGTCCGGGCGCGCAGCAAGGCTGCAGGCGCGGGCTCCAGGTGTTGTGTGCAGGGGCGAGGGGCGGGGCGCGCGGGGGCGGCGCGTGCGCAGCATCCGGGCCACCGCGGCCTCCACGCGCCTGCGCGTCGCCATCGGGCCCTGCAGCGGGCGGGTCTCCCCCGGGTCCGCCGTCAGGTCAAAGAGCAGTGGCCGCCGGTGGCGGGTCATTCGCCGCCCCGAGCAGGCGCAGGCAGGGAAACCGAGGCAGGCGCCCGAGCCCGGTGGGTGGAAGCGCGGAGTGGCGAAGTGCAGCTTCCACACCGTGCGGCCTGCGGGGGGGGGGGGGGAGAAAGGAGTAACATCCGGGGCCTCACATCCGGGGATTCCCATCCGGGAATTCACATCCAGGACATCACATCCAGGGATTCACATCCGGGCATTCACATGCAAGACCTTACATCCGGGGATTCACATCCAGGACCTCACATCTGGGTATTCACATCCGGGGATTCCCATCTGGGACCTCACATCCAGAACCTTACATCCGGGGCTTCACATCCGGGAATTCACATCTGGGGATTCACATCCGGGGATTCACATCCGGGGCCCCACATCCGGGCATTCACATGTGGGACCTCACATCCGGGGACTCACATCCATGGCCTCACATCCGGGGATTCTCATCTGGGACCTCACATCCAGGGATTCCCATCTGGGTCCTCACATCCGGGGCCTCTCATCCGGAGATTCCCATCCGAGGCCTCACATCTGGGATCTCACATCCGGGGCCTCACATCCAGGAATTCTCATCCAGTACCTCACATCTGGAGCCTCACATCCGGGAATTCCCATCGGGGACTTCACATCCGGGACCTTACATCCGGGGATTCCCATCTCATGCCTTCCATCCAGGTCCTCACATCCCGGGATTCCCACATCCGGGGATTCCCACATCCGGGTCTCCCACCCCCAGGCCTTGCATCACACGCACACGCATGCAGCCCCCTCCCCCGCCCAGGGACCCGGCGGCGGTCGAGGCACTCACTTGGGCGGCCGGGCCTCGCAGTAGTGCAGCAGGAAGTCGTGGCCTGCGGCAGGAAGTCGTGGCCTGCGGCCTGCGCCGTCCCCAGCAGCGCGGGCATCAGGTGCGGGACCCGGATGTGCAGGCTTCTGAGCGCTCAGAGACCCGGATGTGCAGGCCAGAGATCCCAGAGACCTGGATGTCAAGGCTTGAGCCTTTAGAGACCCGGATGTGCAGACTTCTGAGCCCTCAGAGACCTGGATGTGCAGGCTTCTGAGGCCTTCAAGACCTGGATGTCCAGGCTCCTGAACACTCAGAGACCCGGATGTGCAGGCTTCTGAGCGCTCAGAGGCCCGGATGTGCAGGCCAGAGATCCCAGAGACCCGGATGTCCAGGTTTCTGAGCCCCAGAGACCCAGATGCGCAGGTCTAAAACCCAGGCCTCTGGTCTTAGAGACCTGGATGTGCAGGCCTGAGGCCTCAGAGACCCGGATATCCAAGCTTCTGAGCGCTCAGAGACCCGGATGTCCATGCTTCTGAGACCCCAGAGACCCGGATGTGCAGGCCTGAGATCCCAGAGACCCGGATGTGCAGGCTTCTGAGCCCTCAGAGACCCAGATGTGCAGGCCTGAGACCTGGGCCTAGGTACTCAGAGACCTGGATGTGCAGCCCTGATGCCTTAGAGACTCGGATATGAAGGCCTGAGTCCTCAGAGATCCAGATGTTCAGGCTTCGGAGTCCTCAGAGATCCAGATGTTCAGGCTTCTGAGTGCTCAGAGGCCCGGATTTGCAGGCCTGAGCCCTTAGTTACCCGGATGTAAAGGCTTCTGAGCCCCCAGAGACCTGGATGTCAAGGCCTGAGCCCCGGGTCTTGGGTCTTAGAGACCCGGATGTGCAGGCTCCTGAGCCCCCACAGACCCGGATGTGCAGGCCTCAGCCTCCCCCCTCGGGATCCCCGGATGATCCCCCTTCCCCCCCACCCCGTGGGGACCCAGGCCAGCGAACTCCTACCTGTCCGCTGGAACCCAACCCCCGGCCAGGCGCACCACGGTGGGGAACAGGTCCATAAGGCTGGTGGGCTCAAGCACCAGGCGCCCTGCGGGCAGCGTCCCGGGCCAGCGCACCAGTCCAGGGACCCGGATGCCGCCCTCCCAGCCGCCCATGCCTTTGCCACCTGCAAGGGGGGGGACGAAGGGCAAAGGTCAAGGGGCGGGGTCGGGCCGCGTGGGAGGCCCCGCCCACCCTGCCTCAGTTTCCCCCTCGCCTCGGTGCACGCCGTTGGAACCCCCGAGGCGGGCGCCCCCAGCCCGGGCCTCCAGCGAGGCACCGTGGTCCGACGTGAAGTAGACGAGGGTGCGGCGCCCCAGCCCCGCGCCGTCCAGCGCCGCCAGCAGTCGCCCTGCGGGGGGGGGCGGGGGAAATGGGTCCGTGCCTCAGTTTACCCCCAGCGTCCACTGTGCCTCCGTTTACCCCCAACATGCACCGTGCCTCAGTTTACCCCCAACGCTCACCGGGCCTCAGTTTACCCCCAACATGCACT
>NW_012284033.1:50000-76972 GCF_000151885.1 Dipodomys ordii
TCCAGGCACCTGGGCTCCTACATCCGGAGGAATAAGATCCAACATCCGGGGTCTGAGCTACAACATCCGGGGTACTAATATCTAACATCCAGGGACCTGAGCTCCCACATTCGGGGCACTAACCTCCAACATCTGGGGACCTGAGCTCCTACATCCGGGGCACTGAAGTCCAATAACTGGGGACATGATCTCCCACATCCAGGGTACTAAGATTTAACATCCAGGGACCTGATATCCAACATCCGGGGCACTAACATCCAACATCCAGGGACCTAGTCTCCAACATCCGGGGTACTAACATCCAACATCCGGGGAACTGAAGTCCAACATCCGGGAACCTGATTTCCCACATCCGGGGACCTGATATCCAACATCCGGGGCACTAAGATCCAACAGCCGGGGACCTGGTCTCCAACATCCGGGGACCTGATCTTCAAATCCGGGGTACTAACATGTAACATCCGGGGACCTGATATCCAACATCCAGGGCACTAAGATCCAACATCCGGGGATTTGATATCCAACATCCACGATACTAACATCCAACAATCAGGGAACTGAGTTACTAGATGTCTATACAGTTCTCCTGGTGGAACATCCAGGGATCTGAGCTCCCACATCCGGGTAACTAAGGCCCTACATCCGGGCCGCCCCCTCTGCTCACCGCAGGCTGCGGTTCCCGAAGCTGCCCAGGTCACCCAGGCCCAGGTCGTCGGCCAAGAGCAGCAGGAAGTTGGGACGCGAGGGGGCAGGGCCTGCGCAGGGGCCAGGGGGGAGGAGGAGGAGGAGGAGGAAGGTGAGGGGTGGGGCCACGCAGCTGCTGTGCAACCTGAGGAGGAGAGAGAGGAGGAGGAGGGGTGGATGGGTGGATGGATGGGTGGATGGATGGATAGGTGGATGAGTGGATGGATGGATGGTTGGATGGGTGGATGGGTGGATGGATGGATGGGTGGATGGATGGATGGGTGGATGGGTGGATGGATGGATGGATGGATAGGTGGATGGGTGTATGGATGGATGGGTGGATGGGAGATGGAAGGGCTCCCCCTCCCTCCAGGCCCTCTCCTGACCAACATGGCACCCAGGATCGCGTCCTTCCCATGATGCTCCCCGTTTCCTGGAAGAGAAGGCCGGAAGCAGGAAGTGGGGAAGAGCTGAGGAACATCCGGCCACGCCAGGGCCAGGCTGCTGTTGCCCCCACCAGTACATCAGCCCCTCACCTCATCTTTCCAGGCCTGTGGCGGGGCCCTGCAGCCCCCACCCCGGGGCATGGTGGGACATCCGGGGGGCTCCAAAAAGCAATCGAAGCCCCCCCACCCCAGGTCCCCACACCTCTCCCTGTGTTCCGCAGAGGACGAACTCACATCCTCAGTTCTCTGCCATCAGCGCCTGGGTCTGCTGCTCTCCCTGCCAGCCAGGAAGCTCGCAGGGCTCAAATGTCCACATCACTCCAGCAGCCAGAACTCCACAAGCCCCCTCCAAAATAAAAGTCCCCTTGTCCCTTGGAAAGGAACAGGATGTGGTGCTGAAGGGGAAGGCGGGGAAGGAAGGGAAAAGCCCGGAGTTGTTGGGCTGGGCGCCAAGAAATTGCCAGGCCTGGCAGAGGCAGGAGGAAGGGGAGGAGGGAAACCTCGAGAACTACATGGAGGGCTGCAATAAGAGTCAGGACCATCAGGGAGCGTGGCCTGTGCTCAGTAGGGCGTGGCCAGAACTCAGGAGGGTGTGGCCTGGGCTGGGGAGGAAGTGAGGGACTCAGGAGGGCTTGGCCTGCGCTGGGACAGAAGTGAGGAAGAATTCCATCCAGAAGCAGCATGGCTGCTTTATTGCCTCCGAGTCTGAGGAAGGACCCCAACGGCCAAAGCGCAGCTGGAGCCCGGGGCCAAGGTGTGGAGCGCCTGCTCCGCCCACATCCGGGTTCCACCTCTCACATCTGGGTCTCAACCCCTCACATGTGGGTCCCAACCCTCACATCCGGGTCCAAACCCCTCACATCCGGGTCCTGGAGCCTTCCAGTGGACCTGGAGATAAGTGACATCCTGGTACTCGCCTCCACATCTGGGTTCCCGGACCTGGAGATCCCTAACATCCAGGTACCCACCCCACATACGGGTTCACGGACCTGGAGGTCCCTAACATCTGGGTACTCACCCCACATCCAGGTTCATGGACCTGGAGTTCCCTAACATCTGGGTACTCACCCCACATTCAGGTTCATGGACCTGGAGGTCCCTAACATCCGAGTACCCAACCCACATCCGGGTTCACGGACCTGGAGGTCCCTAACATCCGGGTAGTTCCCATTCCACATTTTGGTCCGTCCAGGAGGGTCCACCTCAGTGGATGTGGAGGGACCTGACATCCGGGATCCCCACGCCACATCCGGGTCCTAGACCCTGTCAGTGGAAGGAGAGGAGCATGACATCCGGGACTCCACACCCCACAGCCAGGCCTGTGGATGTGATATCTGGGTCCTGCCCAGCACATATCCGGGTCCCTGCCACAGTCCACATCCAGGTTAATGGACATGGACTTACATAACATCCGGGTTCCCCACTCAACATCCGGGTCCTGGCCCCTCAGTGGACCTGGAGATAGGTGACATCCGGGTCCCCCAGTCCACATCCAGGTCCTGGCCCTTCAGTGGACCTGGAGACAAGTGACATCCGGGTTCCCCAGGCCACATCTGGGTCAGTGGACACGAATGAGGGTGACATCCAGGTCCCTCCCAGTCCACATCTGTGTACTGGCCCCTCAGTGGATATGAAGGAAGGTGACATCCGGGTCCCTCCTAGTCCACATCCGGGTCCAGACCCATCAGTGCATCTGGAGGAAAGTGACATCCGGTTCCTCCATGCCACTTCCGGGTCAGTGGACATGGAAGAAAGTGACATCCGGGTTTCTCCCAGTCCACATCCGGGTCCTGGCCCTTCAGTGGACCCAAAGATAGGTGACATCCGGGTCTTTCCCAGTCCACATCTGGGTCCCTCCAGGTCCTAGCCTCTCCGTGGCCTCTGGTCGAACCGCAGCTTCTGTACAGCGCGCGCAGGTTCGGAACCCCACATCCGGGCATCTTCTGGCTGGGGCCCAAGAGTCTTGCTGGAGCTGGACATCCGGGTCTCACGCGCTTTCCCGGCAACCGAACCCAGCGGCCTAAAGGCAGGAATGAAGCCCCACATCCGGGTCTTCTTGGTCTGTGGCCCGGCAACCGAACGCAGAGGCCTAGATGCTGCGGTGGAGCCCAACGTCCTGGTATCTTCACTTGGTTGCCCTGCAACCGAACGCCGCGGCCTAGCGGCGGGACTGAAGCCCCACATCCGCGTCTCCTCAGTCCGTTGCCCTGCCATGGCACCCAGCGGCCTAGTGGCGGGAATGAAGCTGAACATCCTGGTCTCCGGCGCGCGGGGGGCGTGTCCGGGCGGCGCCCCGGGGTGGGCATGGCAGATGTAGGTGCCTCGGTCCCGCTCGGAGGCGGCGCGCACCTCCAGGCTGCCGTCGGCGCCCAGCGTGAAGCGGCCTCGCCTCTGCGGCCCACGTAGCACCAGCCCGCTGGGCAGGCGCCAGGACACCGGAAGCGTGGAGGTGGGGCAGCGCAGCCGGAAGCTGCCGCCCAGCACCACACGCAGCGCCGCCTCCGACGCCGTCCCAGGGGGCGGAGTCAGCGCCTCAGAGGGCAGAGTCGGCGCGTCAGGGGGTGGAGTCAGCGCCCAAGATGGCGGGGCAGGCGGGCCAGGGGGCGGAGCTGCCTCAGAGGGCGGAGCCAGCACACCAGTGGACAGAGTCAGCGCCCAAGATGGCGGGGCAGGCGCGTGATGGGGCGGAGCCGGTGCAACAGGGGGCGGAGTCAACGCCTCAGAGGGTGCAGTCAGCGCCCAAGATGGCGGGGCAGGCAGAGGGCGGAGCCAATGCAACAGGGGGCGGAGTCAATGCCTCAGAGGGCCCAGTCAGCGCCCAAGATGGCGGGGCAGGCGCCCAAGATGGCGGGGCAGGCGTGCCAGGGGGCGGAGTCAATACCTCAGAGGGCAGAGCCGACACCGCAGGGGGCAGAGCCCGCGCCCACCCGGGCTTCTCCTGCCGGGTTGCGCGCCACGCATGCCACGGCGTAGCTGCCACCGCTGCGCAGCGCACGCACATCCGGGATTTCCAACGTCCCACGAGCATCCACGCTGATCCCTCCCCCCGTGTGACTGCGATACGGGACTGGAAGTACCAGCCCGCCCGGAAGTTCCCACAGCAGGCGGGGCTCGGGGACGCCATCCGCCTGGCAGCGCACGCGCAGACGCACCACGGGGGAGACCCGAATGTCCTCGTTCACGTCATCATGGACGTCAGGTGTGACCCGGATGTGCGGCGACCGCAGCTGCACGTGTAGGCGCAGGGTGGCGCGCCGGCCCCGCCCCGCCACGCACGTGTACGTGCCTGCGTCGGCCCGCCGTGCCCCCCGCAGGCGCAGACGCCCATCTGGCAGCACACGGAAGTGGGCATCCTCCGAGCCGGACGTGAAGGCCACGGGCTGCAAGGCCGGCGTCAGCCAGGTCACTGCGTGCGACCCCTGGGTCACGGGGCATGTGAGGGTCACGGGGGCGCCATAGGGTACGGAGAGCTCGGGCGGTAGCGGGGCGGAAGCGGAAGTGGGAGACGAAGAGGAAGCAGGAAATGAAGGGGAAGCAGGAAGTGAAGCAGGAAGCAAAGGGGAAGCAGGAAGTGAAGAGGAACCAGGAAGTGAAGAGGAAGAGGAAACAGGAAATGAAGGAAGAGACTGAGAGGAAGAGGAAGAAGGAAAGGAAGAGGAAGAAGAGGAAACATGAGAGGAAGCAGGAAGAGATGGAGAAGAGGAAGTACAAGGAAAAGAAGAGGAAACAGGAAAAGAATGTGAAGAAGAGGAAGAAGGAAGAGACTGAGAAGAGGAAGAGGAAGGAAAGGAAGAAGAGGAAGGAAGAGATTGAGAGGAAGAGAACAGGAAGGGATGAGAGGAAGAGGAAGAAGGAAAGGAAGAGGAAACAGGAAAGGAAGAGGAAGAAGGAAGTGACTGAGAGGAAGAGGAAGAACCCTCCCCAGGCCCCGCCCCCCCACCCGTGGTCACACATCCGAGGTCTAACCCAGGCCCCAGGTCCCAGATCCCCACAATCCCATCAGGGCTCGTGACCCGAACATCCGGGTCTCCCAGGACACCGGATGGGACATGGAGGCAGTGGTGGGCAGCACAGTCCTCCCTGGGGTCGGTGTCCTGGGTCACAGGGGTCACGGGAAGCCGGGTTTGCAGATAGGAGCCGCCTGGCCCAGCCACCAACTCCACGCGCAGCCGTGCATGCGCGTTGCCCGCCGCGTTGCGGGCCACGCACACGTACTCCCCCGCGTCACGTGACGTCACCGGACGCACGGAGAGCGTGCCGTTGGGAAAGGCGCGGACCCGGATGTCAGAGCTGGGGAGGGGAGAGGGAGGGAGGGCAGGAAGGAAGGAGGGGAGGAAGGAGGGAAGGGTGAAGGAAGGATTGGAGGGAAGGAAGGATTGGAGGGTAGGAAGGATGAAAGGATCGGAGGGAAGGAAGGATTGGAGGGAAGGAAGGAAGGATTGGACGGAAGGAAAGATGGAAGGATTGGAGGGAAGTAAGGAAGGATTGGAGGGAAGGAAGGAAGGATTGGAGGGAAGGAAGGATGGAAGGATTGGAGGGAAGGAAGGAAGGATTGGACGGAAGGAAGAAAGGATTGGACGGAAGGAAAGATGAAAGGATTGGAGGGAAGTAAGGAAGGATTGGAAGGAAGGAAGGATTGGAGGGAAGGAAGGATGGAAGGATTGGAGGGAAGGAAGGAAGGATTGGAGGGAAGGAAAGATTGGAGGGAGGGAAGGAAGGATTGGAGGGAAGGAAGGATGGAAGGATTGGAGGGAAGGAAGGAAGGATTGGAAGGAAGGAAGAAGGATTGGAGGGAAGGAAGGAGAGAATGTAGGGAAGGGAGGTTGGAAGGAAGGAGGGAATGTAGGGAAGGAAGGAAGGAAGGAAGGATTGGAGGGAAGGAAGGAAGGATCGGAGGGAAGGAAGGAAGGAGGGAAGGAAGAAGGGAAGGAAGAAAGGAGGGAGGGAAGGAAGGAGGGAAGGAAGTAATAGGAGGAAAGACCATAAGGAAGGGAAGACAAATTTGAAGCCAATGTTAGTTATTCGCACATGTGACATATGCATCCAATACTCATCTTGTATCGATCCCTGATCGATCATCTATCAATGATCGATCACTAGGGTTCTACCTTGCGATCTGGCAAGCCAGGACCTATCAATTACCTATTCACTGCTAATGGATCTACCATCCCCACCTCATCTCTAGCAATATTTAATCGATAATCGATTTGTTATCTATGGTCTACTGTATCTATGTCATCTGTCTAATCCATCCTCTATCAATTAACTATCTATCAAGGGGTATCATCTTTATCCCAACTATGGGTGGATAGATGGATGGGTGGATGGATGGATGGATGGATGGGTGGATGGGTAGATGGATGGGTGGATGGATGGGTGGATGGATGGGTGGGTGGAAGGGTGGGTGGATGGATGAGTGGATGTGTGGATGGATGGAGGGATGGATGGATGGATGGGTGGATGGATGAGTGGATGGGTGGATGAATGGAGGGATGGATGGATGGATGGGTGGATGGGTGGGTGGATGGATGGGTAGATGGATGAATGGATGGATGTGTGGGTGCATGGATGGATGGGTGGATGGATGGATGGGTGAGTGGATGGATGGATGGATGGGTGGGTGGATGGGTGGATGGATGGATGGGTGAGTGGATGGATGGATGGATGGGTGGGTGGATGGGTGGATGGATGAGTGGCTGATGGATGTGTGGATGGGTAGATGCACAGGTGGATGGATGGATGTGCCCCCCACTTCCCACACTCACCTGCTCCCAGCATCCACCAGGCGCCCATCTGGCAGCCTCCAGAACACGCGTGGGGCAGGGTCCCCACGCGCGTGGCAATGCAGCGTGAGGTCAGCGCCGTGGGGCACACGCGTGGCAAGCGGGCCTCGGGGTCGGATGCTGGGGGGGAGACGCGCGTGCGCAGGTGTGACTTCGACGTGCACAGTGCGTCTCGCGCTGCTCAGCGCGTTGGCGGCCACACACTCGTACTCACCGGCATGGCGCGGGGCCTGCAGGCGGCGCAGCACCAGCGTGCCATTGGGGAGGACGTAGATGTCGCTGAGTCGAGGGTGCGTGTGCGCATGCACGGGTCTCATGTGGGTCCCGTCAGGCAGACGCCAGTGCAGGGCCGCAGGGGGCCAGGCCTGGGCTGTGCAGGGCAGGTGCAGGGTGAGGCCCGCGTGGGCCGAAACGAACTCCGTGGGCGCCTCGCGCAGCACGGGGGGAGAGGGGGAGGCGTGCATGACATTTCCACGTGTGTCAGAGCCACGCATGCGTGCTTCATGTGTATCAGGTGAGTGTGGAAGGGATGTGATCATGTCCCTTTCACGAGTGATATTTCCACGTGTGACCATTGTGTGAGTGTCAGATTCACGCGTGACATTTACACGCGTGTCAGATCCATGCATGTGCGGTCCAAGAGTATCAGGGCCATGCAGAAGGGACCTGATCGTGTTCATTCCACGCGTGACATTTTCACGTGTGACATTTTCACGCGTGTCAGGTCTATGAATAACGGACCTGATCGTGTCCATTCCACGCCTGTCATATCCAAGCGTGACATTTGCACGCGTGTCTGATCCACGTATGTGCATTCTAAGAGTGTCAAGTCCATGCAGAAGGGGTCTGATCGTGTCCCTTTCACGTGTGACATTTCCACGCGTGACCACCATCTTAGAGTCAGATCCACGCGTGACATTTCCACTGGTGTTAGTCCTATGAATAACGGACATGATCGTGTCCCTTTCACGCGTGACATTTACACGTGTGACATTTACACGTGTGACATTTCCACTCATGTCAGATGCAGTTATGTGCGTTTCACGCATGTCCAGTGAGTGTGGAAGGGATCTGATCGTGTCCATGTCACGTGTGACATTTTCACACGTGATCATCAAGTCAGTGGCAGGCCTACACGTGTCCAGTTTGCTCCTGTGAGGTCCACTCCTGTCCTTTCCATGCATGACCATCATGTGAGTTTCAGATCCATGTGTGATATTTCCACGCGTGTCCATTGTGCCAGCGTCAGATCCACTCGTGTCCGTCCCACGCATGTCAGGCGCCGCTGGGGTCAGCTCTATGCCTGGGGATGGACAGATGGACGGAGGGAGGGACAGAGGGACAGGGCGTTGGATAAGGGCCCCTGTGCTGGTCGGAGACAGTGCTCTGTCCCTCTGTCTTTCTGTCTGTCCGGCTGTCCATCTCTCTGTCCATCTGTCTATCCATCTGTCTGTCTGTCTGTCCCTCTGTCTGTCTGTCTCTGACAGTCTGTCTGTTCATCTGTCTACTTGTCCGTCCATCTGTCCATCTGTCTGTCCGTCCGTTTCTCTGTCCATCTCTCTGTCCGTCTGTCTATCCATCTGTCAGTCTGTCTATGTCTGTCTGTCTGTCCCTCTGTCTGTCTGTCTCTGTCAGTCTGTCTGTTCGTCTGTCTACTTGTCCGTCCGTCTGTCCATCTGTCTGTCCGTCCGTTTCTCTGTCCATCTGTCTGTCCCTCTGTCTCTCTGTCCCTCTGTCTGTCCCTCTGTCTCTCTGTCCCTCTGTCTCTCTCTGTCCATCTGTCTATCCATCCATCAGTCCATCCGTCTATCTGTCCATGTGTCTGTGTCACTCTGTCCACCGATGTATCTGTCTGTCCATTCATCTGTCCATCCATCTATCTACTGTCTACCTACCTGTGTATCCTTCCTTCCATCCATCTCTCTCTCTCTCTCTCTGTCTATGACTCTGTTTGTCTATCTGTCCATTGCTCTGTCTATCTATGATTCTGTCTATTTGTCCACTGGTCCATCCATCTAGCTATCTGTCCATCTGTCTGTCCACCTGTCTCTCTGTCTTTCTGCCTGTCTGTCTGGTGTCTGTCTACCTATCTGTCTATACATCCATCGGTCCATCCGTCTGTCTACCCACCCACCTGTCCATGTTATCTCTTTCAATCCATCCATCCATCTACCCGTCTGTCTATCCATCCATCTGTCCATCTGTCTCTCTGTGTATACCTCTGTCTGTCTATCTGTCCATTGGTCCATCTATCTATCTGTTCATCTGTCCCTCTGTTCGTCTCTGCCCATTCTTCTGTCTATCTGTCTCTATGGCTCTGTCTATCCGTCCATTGGTCTGTCTGTCTATCTATCTGTCTGTCTGTCTGTCTACCTATCCATCCATCCAACCATGTATGTTTCTATCTGTCTGTCTGTCTATCTGTCCATCTGTCCATGTATCTCTCTGTCTGTCTGTCTCTCTATGGCTCTGTCTGTCCATCCTTCCATTGGTCGGTCTGTCTGTCTCTTTCTATCTATCTGTCCATGTTTCTGGTGTCTGTCTGTCTACGGCTCTGTCTATCCGTCCATCAGTCTGTCTGTTTATCTGTCCATCAGTCCATGTATCTGTCTGTCTGTCTCTCTATGGCTCTGTCTATCTGTCCCTTGGTTTATCTGTCTACCTATCTATCTGTCCATCTATCTACTATCTGTCTACCTATCTATCCATCCTTCTGTCCGTCCATCTGTCCACCTGTCTCTGTATCCATCCGTCTGCCAGGTGTCTGTCTACCTATCTGTCTATATATCCATCAGTCTGTCTGTCTACCCATCCATCTGTCCATCTATCTCTTTGTCTATGGCTCTGTCTATCTGTCCATTGGTCTATCTATCCATCCAGCTGTCTGTCTGTCTACCTATCTATCCATCCATCCAACCATGTATGTTTCCATGTCTGTCTGTCTCTCCATCCATCTGTCCATGTATCTCTCTGTCTGTCTGTCTATGGCTCTATCCGTCCATTTGTTTATCTATCTATCAGTCTATCTGTCTGTCTATCTGTCCGTCTGTCTACTGTCTGTCTACCTGTCTATCCGTCCTTCTGTCCATCTGTCTGTCTGTCTCTCTATGGCTCTATCTGTCCATTCATCCATCTATCCACCTATCTGTCTGTCTGTCTGTCTGTCTATCCATCCGTCCCTCTATCTGTCTGCTCTATGTCTGTCTGTGCGTGCGTGTGTGTTTGTCTCCCCAGTCATCCTGTGCCCCACACGGCCAGGAACACAGACAACAGACAGACAGAGTAAAGGACTTCACCCCTCCCCTCCCCATGCTCTCTGACCTGTCCATGCCCTCTGCCCTCCCAGTGACCCCTGACCTCCCTGTGACCTCTCCATGACCTCTGACTATGTGACCTCTGACCTCCTGTGACTCCTGGCTTCCCCATGACCTCTGACCTCCCAGTGACCCACCCAAGACCTCCCCGTGACCTCTCCATGACCCCTGAGTTCCCCATGACCTTTGATTTCCCATCCACTTCTCACCTGCCCATGGCCTCTCACCTCCCCGTGACCTCTCCATGACCTCTGACCTCTCTGCAACCGCTGACCCTACTGTGACCCCTGACTTCCCTGTGACCTCTGACCCCCCGTGACCCCTAACCTCCCCATGACCTCTGACCGTCTTGTATCCTCCCTGTGACCTCTAATCTCCACCTCCTATCTGGCTCCCCTCAGTCCCCCGTCCCCAAGCCAAGAGCCTGCAGGAGACAGATGGGTAAACTGAGGCTCACCCGTGTCCAGCTCGTTCCAGGCGCCACGGGGCGGGGTCACGGTGGGCAGGGCCGGGGGTCGCGGGTCAAAGGTCCTGGGGTCACCATCGGGGGAAGCCGCAGGACGGGAAAGGAGGGCATCCGGGGCACGGCCGTGCAGGGTCGTGACCACGGGGTCACGGGGGTTTGCCGTGGGGCCCGGCCGGGCGCAGTGGGCTTTGTGCTGTCGCCCCCGCCTGCGGCCGCCTCCGAGCCTCCTGGGGACCGGAAGTAAGGAGGCCGGAAGTGAGGAGGCCGGAAGTGCAGAGGTCGGAGCAGCGGATGCTCGAGGGGTGGAGGTCGGAAGTGGGGATGTCCGTGTCAAAACCAGAAGTGGAGAGGTCCGTAGGGAGACCGGAAGTGTGGAAGTCAGAAGTGGGAATCTCTGAGTGGTGACCGGAAGTCGGGTGGTCCGACTGGAGACCGGAAGTGGGGAGTTCCGTGGGGAAACTAGAGGTGTGGAAGCCGGAAGTGGGGATCTCTCAGTCGAAAACCGAAGTGGGTAGGCCGAAGTAGTGGAGGCCGGAACTGTGGATTTCCGAGTGGAAACCGGAAGTGGGGAGACAGGAAGTGGGGTAGTCCGAATGGAGACCGGAAGTGGGGATCTCCTTATGGAGACCGGAAGTGTAGATCTGCGAGTGGAG
This sequence comes from Dipodomys ordii, assembly GCF_000151885.1. Lineage (NCBI taxonomy): Eukaryota > Metazoa > Chordata > Mammalia > Rodentia > Heteromyidae > Dipodomys > Dipodomys ordii. The sequence goes on from NW_012284033.1 coordinate 61,347, forward strand.
CCCAGAAGTGGGGATGTTCGAGACAAAACCGGAAGTGTGGAAGCCGGAAGTGGGGTGGTCCGAGTGGAGACCGGAAGTAGGAATTTTCGAGTGGAAACTGGAAGTGTGGAAGCAGGAAGTACAGGAGTCCGAGTGGAGACTGGAAGTGGGGAGGTCTGCGGGGAGAGCGGAAGTGGGTAGGCGGAAGTAGTGAAGACAGGAAGTGGTGATGTTTTAGTGGAAACCGGCAGTGTGGAGACCGGAAGTGGGGTGGTCTGAGTGGAGACCGGAAGTGGTGAGGTCTGAGTGGAGACCGGAAGTGGGTCGGCGGAAGACACAGAGACCGGAAGTGGGGATATTTGCGTCGAAACCGGAAGTGTAGAAACCGGAAGTGTGGACACCGGAAGCGAGGAGGTCTCCGTGGAGACAGGAAGCAGGGCGGGCGGGGCCCGGAAGTCACCCGTGCCGCGGCCGCGCACGCGCGCCAGGATTTGCGCCCAGTGCTCAGGCCGGATGTGCTCGGCAGCCACTGGCGGGCGCGGGCGGCGCGGCAAGGCGGGCTCGAAACTGCGGCTGGCGGGGGCGGCGCGGGGGGCGGGAGGGGGAGGCGGAGGCGGCAGACGCCGCTGCTGCCCACGCCCCGGGCCGCCCGCAGGACGCCGACGCCACAGCCGCGCTTCTCCGGTGCCCAGGCCCGAGCTAGGCACGTCAACAATGACGTCAGCGCCACGCGACGCCCCCGCGGCCGCTTCCGCAGCAGCGCCCGCCATCTTGGAATCCGCCATTTTTGAATCCGCCATCTTGGCCTTCACCATCTTGTAATCCGCCATCTTAATTCCCTCCATCTTGGATTCCTCCATCTGGGATTCCGCCATGTTGGTTCCCTCCATCTTTGATTCCACCACCTTGTTTTCGGCCATCTTTATTCCTTCCATCTTGTTTTCCGCCATCTTGATTCCTTCTATCTTGGATTCTGCCATGTTGCTCTCCCTGATCTTGTTTCCCTCCATTTTGGATTCCGCCATCTTGGCGTCCACCATCTTGGAATCCGCCATGTTGGTGTCGGCCATGTTGGATTCCACCATGTTTTCGGCCATCTTGGCTTCCGCCATCTTAGTTCCCTCCATGTTTGATTCTGCAATCTTGGCTTCCGCCATTTTGTTTTCTTCCATCTTGGATTCCACCATCTTGGTTCCCTCCATCTTGGTGTCCACCACCTTGTTTTTGGCCATCTTGGAATCCGCCATGTTGGCGTCGGGCATGTTAGATTCTGCCATGTTTTCGGCCATCTTGCTTCCCTCCATTTTGGATTCCGCCATCTTGGTGTCCACCATCTTAGAATCCACCATCTTAATTCCCTCCATCTTGCTTTCCGCCATCTTGTTGCCTTCCATCTTGGCTTCCGCCATCTTGTCCCCCGCCGCCCCGCCCACGCTGACGTCGGCGTCCCAGCGCGCCAGCCCCAGCGCGTTGGAAGCCACTCACACATAGCGCCCGGCGTGCCTTGGGCCCAGCGTGGGCAGCGTCAGCGTCCCGTCCGCCCCGACCCCGACGCCGTCCGTCCCCAGCTCCGTCCCCGCCCAGGCCCAGCGCCCGCCCGGCAGCAGCCAGCCCACGCGCGCCGCCGGCTCCGCCTCCGCTCGGCAGCCCAGCCGCAGCGCGGCGCCCTCAGGCAGCGTCAGAGCCGTGGCTGCTGGCGCCCGCGACGCCACCACGAACACGCGCTGCGCCCGGCCTGCCATGGCGGACTCAAAGCCACCGTAGGCCACAGGGCCCAGGGCTGCAGACGGGGCATAGGCCGCGGGGGCTGTGGCTTCAGAAGGGGCGGAGGCCGTGGGGGCTGTGGCTTCAAGGCTGGTGTAGGCCGCGGGGCCTGTGGCTTCAGAGGTGTCAAAGGCCGCGGGGCCTGGGGCTTCAGACACGGTGTAGGCTGCGGGGCCTATGGCTTTCTCCTCAGTGTAGGCCTCAGATCCTATGGCTTTTTCCTCAGTGAAGGCCTCGGATTCTATGGCTTCATTTGCACCATAGGCCTCGGATTCTATGGCTTCATTCACAGCATAGGCCTCGGACTGTATGGCTTTTTCATCACCATAGGTCTCAGATTTTGTGGCTTTTTCCTCAGTGTAGGCCTCGGATCTCATGGCTTCATCTGAGCCATAGGCACTGGATTCTTTGGCTTTCTCAGTGTAGGCCTCAGATCCTATGGCTTCATTCTCAGTGTAGGCCTCAGATTCTATGGCTTCATTCACGTCATAGCCCTCAGATTTGATGGCTTTCTCCTCAGCATAGGCCTGGGATCCTGTGGCTTTCTCCTCAGGGTAGGCCTCGGATCTTGTGGCTTTTTCCTCAGCATAGGCCTCAGATCTCGTGGCTTTCTCCTCAGCGTAGGCCTTGGATCCTATGGCTTCATTCACACCATAGGCCTCAGATTCCATGGCTTCCTCCTCCACGTAGGCCCCGGACCCCGTGGCTCCGTCCCTGCTGTAGGCCACGTGCCATCCCTCGGTTTCCCCGTGGCGCCCCACTCGGGCCTCGCAGCGATACCAGCCAGCGTCGGCCTGGCGCACCTCGTGGATCTCCAGCGTTGTTCCCCCGTCATGGCCGCCGTCCTCATCGCCCAGCAGGACGGAGCCGTCAGGCTGCGTCCAGGCCACGCGTGGTGTTTCCGAGCCTTGCGCCGCACAGTGCAGCCGCAGCGTCTGCCCCGGGGTCACCACGTGCACGTCATCGGGGTCATCACGGGGGTCGAGGGTCACCCAGGGCGCGTCCTCCGGGTCCTCGGGGCCACGCACGCACGCCGTCCACGTCAGATGCATGTGTGGCCCGCGCAGCCCGGCCCAGCGCAGCGTCAGCTCGGGCTGCAGCAGCCAGGCAGGCCGCGCCCACAGCCGGGCCACCACGCCCGGAACTGACGTTGGCGAAGATGACGACAAGCCAGGGCCCCGCACCAGGCGGTAGGCCTTGCCCACATCCGGGTCATGGACATCGGGGAAACTGGCCTCAGGGTGGGCGGGGCCTATGTCCTGATCATACTCATGGCCTACATCCGGGTGTCTGTCCTGCTGGCGGGAGGGCCCTACATCCGGGTCTCGGGCTTGATACATATAGCTTACATCCGGGTATTTGTCCTGCAGATGGGTGTGGCCTACAACCGGGTCTCTGTCCTGAGCGTGGGCAGGGCCTACATCAGGGTCTCTGGCTCCCTGGTGGACGTGGCCTATATCAGGGTTCCTGGTTCGATGGTGGGCCTGGCCTACATCTGAGTCTGTGGCCTGATACATATGGTCCACATCCGGGTCTCCGCCCTGACGGTGGGCGTGGCCTACATCCGGGTGCCTGTCCTGATACAGCTCATCCCCATCAGGGTCTCCGCCCGAGGGTTGGGCGTGGCCTTCCCCGGATCCATCTCCCAGGTCCCCATCCGAGTGGGCATGGCGCGGCGCCTCTGGGTCCCAGCGCATCATCAGCGCGACGTCATCAGTGTCATCGCCTCCCAGCAGGCGGCGGGCATGTGCGAGGTGGGCAGGGTCGGCATAGCAGACGAGGGCGGCACTAAGCGTCAGGCGCACGTGCGCAGGGGTGTCGGGGGCGAGGCCGGGCCGCACGTCGAGGTCGCGCACGACGGGCGCGTGCCGCAGGCGGCAGGCAAGGTGGGCGGTACGGCCACGGGCGTCTGTCAGCCTCAGCCGCACTTCGCCCACATCCTCCCCGTCCTCCACTTCCTCTTCCTCTGCCTCCACTTCCGCTTCTGGCGGCTCCTCGCCATCCCCCGGGTCAGTGAGGATGCGCGGCGACCGACAGCGCATGCGTGGCGGCAGGCGACGCAGGTCCAGGCCGCGGCGGTCGGCGGGGCTGGCACAGGCCGCGCACGCCTGTTCCTTCCCACAGCGCAGCACGCCTGCAGGGGGGTCGGGAGAGGGGCGGGGCTGACATGGGACACGCCCCCCTGGGGAGCCTCGGCCACGCTCCCGCCGCGCCTGACTGGCTGGAGCTCGGCCACGCCCTTCCTGGGGGTTCTCAGCCACGCCCCCGCCATGCCTGACTGGCTGGAGATTGGCCACACCCCCTGCCGAGCCTCAGCCAAACCCCTGCCCTGCCTGACTGGCTGGAGCTCAGCCATGCCCCCCTGTGTCAGCTCAGCCACGTCCTCATCTCACCTAACTGGCTGGACCTCGGCCACGCCCCCGTGGAGCCTTAGCCACACCCTCGCCCTGCCTGAGTGGCTGAAGCTGGGCCACACCCTCCCTGTGGAGCCTCAGCAACGTCCCCGCCACGCCTTAGTGGCTAGACCTTGCCACGCCCCCTGCAGCTCCTCACTAATGCCCAGTCACGCCCAGCCACACTGCTGCCGTTTTTTACTGGCTGGAGCTCGGCCACGCCCCCCTGGGCACCTCGGCCACGCCTCTGCCCCACATGACTCAGGGAGCTCGGCTACTCACTTACGCCCAGCCACGACCCCGTCCTTTTTCACTGGCTGTAGCTTGGTCACGCTCCCTCTCTGCATCGCCTCAGCCCCGCCCCGCCCTCTCATTGGCCTGCACTTGACCACGCCCCCTCTGCTCACCTCGGCCCCGCCCCTGCAGGCCCTCCATCCAGCGCGCGCGGCAGCTGCAGGCCCAGGGGTTACCCTGTAGATGCAGCACGCGCAGCGCAGGTGCGCGGGCCAGGGTGCCGGCAGGCAGCGCTGCCAGGCGGTTCCCGGCCAGGTGCAGCACGCCCAGCGTGCAGGCCGGGACCCCGCGCACACGCAGCGTGGCCAGCGCCTCGGGCGCCAGCGCCGCCAGCCGGTTCCCATCCAGACGCAGCAGCCGCAGCGATGCCAGCCCCAGCAGTGCCCATGGGTGCACCGACTCCAGCCGGTTGTGGTCCAGGTACAGCCGGGACAGGCGCCGCAGACCCCGCAGGGAGCCCGTGTGCAGTGCCCGAAGCTGGTTGTAGCTCAGCTTCAGCACCTGCGTGGGTCAAAGGGGGCGTTTCTGGGATCTGAAGGGCCACTTCGGGGTCACTTCCTCCCCACTTCTGGTCTCTTTCGCCCCCTTCCGGTCTCACTTCTGCCCTACTTCCGTACCACTTCCTGTCACACTTCTGCTCCACATCCGGCTTCTGCTGACTTCTGCCTCTACTTCCTCCCACTTCCGAGTACATTTCCTCACTTCTTCCGTTCCCACTTCTGCCCCAGTCTCACTTCCTCCCTACTTCCAACTCACTTCCGCCCCAGTTCCGGGTCACTTCCTCCCCACTTCCGGCTGACTTCCGCCTCTACTTACTCCAAGTTCCTCCGCACTTCCGGCCACAGTTACGACCCTACTTCCTGTCACTTCTGGATCCATATCCTCACCACTTCTGCCCCACTTCTGGCTCACTTCCGCCTCACTTCAGCCCCGACTTCCTCCCACTTCCTACCCATTTCCTTCCTTATTTCTGCCCCACTTCCGGTCCTACCCATGGTCCTATTTCCACTTTCTTCCCCTCTTCCGGCTATGTATCATTCCCCACTTCTGGGTCACTTCCGCCCCCACTTCCTCCCCACTTCCTTCCCTATTTTCACTCCACTTCCGGATCCATATCCTCACCACTTCCGCCCCACTTCCACCTTACTTCCGCCCCTACTTCGTCCTGCTTCCTCCCCACTTCCTTCCCTATTTCCACCCCACTTCTCACTTCCGGAACCATATCCTAACCACTTCCGCCCCATTTCCGCCCCTAGTTCCTCCCACTTCCTCCCCACTTCCAGCTTATTTTTGCCCCTACTTCCTCACACTTCCTCCCTACTTCCCAATTTCCACCCCACTTCCGGCCCTACTTCCACTTCAGATCCATATCCTCACTACTTCCGACCCACTTCCGCTCCACTTCCTTCCCTATTTCCACTCAACATCCGGCTACACTTCCGGCCCTACTTCTTCCCAGGTCCTTATCCATTTCCGTCTCACTTCTGCCCCACTTCCGCCTCCCTTCTGCCTCGACTTCCTTCCATGTCCGTCTCTACTTCCTCCATTGATTCCCTACTTCCTCCCCACTTCCTTTGCTATTTGATCCCCATTTCTGCTTCCGCATTTCCCCCCTCCTTCCTCCCTACTCTTTTCCCACTTCCTTCTTCCTCTAACTTCCTTCCCACTTCCAGCCCTACTTCCTCCCACTTCCGTATCTATTTCCTCAAACTTCCACCCCACTTCCTCCCCTACTTTGTCCCACTTCACTGCGTATTTCTACCCCCACTTCCTGCCAAACTTCCTTCCACTTCCTTCCAATTCCGCCCACTCCCTGCGCACCTGCAGTGCACCCAGGTCGCTCAGGGCGCCCTTGGTGATGTCTGCGATCTCGTTTCCGTGCAGCAGCAGCAGCTGAAGTCTCGCGAGACCGGAGAAGGAAGCGTGCGTCAGGACCCGGATGTGGTTGAACCTAATTCAACAGATGAGAGGACAGGAAGAGGAAATCAGGAAACCAGCCTGAAAACCAGCGCTGGGAGGGCAGGACTTTTGTTTCCGGGTCAGGGTCAAGAATAATGAATCATTACTCATCATCATCTTCCTTCCTTCTTTCCTTCCTTTCCTCCCTCGCTTCCTTCCTTCCTTCCCTCCCTCCTTCCTTCCTTCCCTCCCTCCTTCCCTCCTTCCTTCCTTCTTTCCTTCCCTCCTTCCCTCCTTCCTTCCCTCCTTCCTTCCCTCCCTCCTTCCTTCCTTCCATCCTTCCCTCCTTCCTTCCCTCCCTCCCTCCTTCCTTCCCTCCCTCCTTCCTTCCCTCCTTCCTTCCTTCTTTCCTTCCCTCCTTCCTTCCTTCTTTCCTTCCCTCCTTCCTTCCTTCCTTCTATTCTCCCTTCCTTCCCTCCATCCTCCTTCCTTCCCTCCTTCTCTCCTTCCTTCTTTCCCTCCTTCCCTCCTTCCCTCCTTCTTTCCTTCCTTCCTTCCTTCCTTCCTCTTCCTTCCCCCCTTTCCCCCCCCAGGCCTCACCCCAGGTTCACGCGCTCCATCTTGGGGTCCAGCACGTGGGGCACGGCCCTGAGGCTGCAGAAGGTGCAGTGGAGCTCGGTGGGGACGTAGCAGGCGCAGGTCCTGGGGCAGCGGGTGGCGGGGGCTGGGTGGGGGCTACACAGGAGCAGCAGCAGCAGGAGCAGCGAGGCCCAGGGGCCCCCCATCCTGAGGCTGGGATGGAGGGGGGGAGGCTGGGGATGGAGGCCCAGGGGTGGAGGCCCAGGGAAATGGAGGGAAGGAGGCCTAGGGATTAGAGGCCAGGGTGGAGACTGGGGATGGAGGTCCAACAGGGTGGAGGATAGGGGTGGAGGCTGAGGAAGGAGACTGGAAGTTGGAGGCCCAGGGGGTGGAGGCCCAGGGATGGAGGCCTAAGGGAAGTGGAGGTCCAGGGATCGGGGCCTAGGGGTTAGAGGCCAGGTATGGAGGCTGGGGATGGAGGTCCAGGAAGGTGGAGGCCAGAGGTAGAGGCTGAGGATGGAGACTGGAAGTTGGAGGCCAGAGAAGGAGGCCCAGAGGTATTGGAGGCTGGGGATGGAGGCCCAGGGATGGAGGCCTAATGGGGTGGAGGCTGGGGATGGAGACTGGAAGTTGGAGGCCCAGGGAAGGAGGCCCAGGAGGGTGGAGGCTAGGGATGGAGGCCCTGTGGATAGAGGAAAGTAGGCCAAATGGGGTGGAGGCTGGGGATGGAGGCCAGGAGTGGAGGCTGGAGATGGAGGTCCAAGGGGGTGGAGGCCCAAGGATGGAGGCCAGGGATGGAGGCTGGAAGTTGGAGGCCAGGGGATGGAGATTCAAGGATGTGAGGCGACCTGAGGGGGTCAGGGAGACAACGGGGAGGAAGAGGAAGGAGAATGGGAAGAGGAAGGAGATGTATCAGAAGAACAGGAAGAGGAAGAAGGACATGGACACGAGGAAGAGGAAGGGGAAGAGGAAGAGGAGATGGAAGAGGAAGAGGAGATGGAAGAGGAGATGGAAGAGGAAGAGGAGATGGAAGAGGAAGAGGACATGGAAGAGGACACAGAAGAGGAGATGGAAGAGGAAAAGGAGATGGAAGAGGAAGAGGAGATGGAAGAGGAGACAGAAGAGGAGATAGAAGAGGAGACGGAAGAGGAGATGGAAAAGGAAGAGGAGACGGAAGAGGAAGAGGAGACAGAAGAGGAGACGAAAGAGGAGACGGGAGAGGAAGAGGAGAGGAAGAGGAGACGGAAGAGGAGACGGAAGAGGAGACGGAAGAGGAGACAGGAGAGGAAGAGGAGATGGAAGAGGAGACGGAAGAGATGGAAGAGGAGATGGAAGAGGAGAAGGAAGAGGAGATGGAAGATGGAAGAGGAGATGGAAGAGGAAAAGGAGATGGAAGAGGAAGAGGAGATGGAAAAGGAGATGGAAGAGGAGAAGGAAGAGGAGATGGAAGAGGAAAAGGAGATGGAAGAGGAAGAGGAGATGGAAGAGGAGACCGGAGAGGAGATAGAAGAGGAGATGGAAGAGGAAGAGGATATGGAAGAGGACACAGAAGAGGAGATGGAAGAGGAAAAGGAGATGGAAGAGGAGATGGAAGAGGAGACGGAAGAGGAGACGGAAGAGGAGATGGAAGAGGAGATGGAAGAGGAAGAGGAGACAGAAGGGGAGACGGAAGAGGAAGAGGAGACAGAAGAGGAAGAGGAGATGGAAGAGGAAGAGGAGATGGAAGAGGAGACGGAAGAGGAAGAGGCGAGGAAGAGGAGATGGAAGAGGAAGAGGAGATCGAAGAGGAGACGGACGAGGAAGAGGAGAGGAAGAGGAGATGGAAGAGGAAGAGGAGAGGAAGAGGAGATGGAAGAGGAAGAGGAGAGGAAGAGGAGATGGAAGAGGAAGAGGAGAGGAAGAGGAGATGGAAGAGGAAGAGGAGATGGAAGAGGAGATGGAAGAGGAGACGGAAGAGGAAGAGGAGGAAGAGGAGATGGAAGAGGAGACGGAAGAGGAAGAGAAGAGGGAAGAGGAGATGGAAGAGGAGACGGAAGAGGAGATGGAAGAGGAAGAGGAAATGGAAGAAGAAGAGGAGATGGAAGAGAAGATGGAAGAGGAAGAGGAGACAGAAGAGGAAGAAGGAAAACACCAACCAACAGGAATATGATCAGGAAGTCGAGAGACACAAGGAAAAAGAGACCAGGAAGGCCTGCTCTGTCTGTCTGTCTCTGTCCATCTGTCTCTCCATGTCTCTCTGTCTTTAGCTTTCTGTCTGTCTCCCTGTCTGTCTGTCTCTGTGTTGACATCTGTCTGTCTGTCTCTTATCTGTCTGTCTGTCTGCCTCTCTGTCTCTGTTATCTGTCCATTGGTCTCATGTCTGTCTGTCTGGTCTGTCTCTCCCTGTCTGCCTCTGTGTCTGTCTGTGTCTGTCTCTTATGTCTGTCTCCCTCTGTCTGTCTCTTATCTCTGTCTGTCTGTCTGTGTCCCTGTCTGTCTGTCTGTCTGTGTCTGTCTGTCTGTGTCTCTGTCTGTCTCTGTCTCTTATCTCTGTCTGTCTGTTCTGTCTGTGTTGACATCTGCCTGTCTCTGTCCATCTACCTCTGTCAGTCTCTCCCTGTCTCTGTGTCTCTGTCTGTCTCTGTCTGTGTCTCTCTGTCTCTGTCTGTTATCTGTCCATTGGTCTCATGTCTCTCTGTCTGTTCTGTCTTTCCCTGTCTGTCTCTGTGTCTCCATCTGTCTGTACATCTCCATCTGTCTGTCTGGGTTTCTCTATCTCTGTCTCTTGTCTGTCCATCGATCTTGTCTGTCTGTCTGTTCCATCACTGTCTGTGTTGACGTCTGTCTGTCTCCACATCTCTGTTTGTCTCTGTCTTTTGTCTCTGTCTGTCTGTGTTGACGTCTGTCTGTCTGTTATCTCTGTCTGTCTGTCTCTGTCCATCTGTCTCTTGTCTCTGTCTCTGTCCGACTCTCTTCCTGTCCGTCTGTGTGTGTACATCTGTCTGTCTGGATCTCTTCTGTCTCAGTCTGTCTCTGTGTGTCTTTTGTTTCTGTCTGTCCATCTGTCTCTGTCTATCTGTCTTGGTGTCTCTTCTGTCTCAGTCTGTCTGTCCCCGTCTGTCTCTTGTCTCTGTCTGTCTGTCTCTCTGTGCCTGTGTCTATCTCTGTTGGTCTGTTCTGTCTGTCTGTCTGTCTTCCTGTCTCTGTCCATCTGTCTGTGTCTCTTCCTGTCTGTCTCTGTCTCTGTCTGTCTGTCTCTCCGTGTCTGTCCATCTCCCTTCCTGCCTGTCTCTGTGTCTGTCTGTCTGTCCATCTGTCTCCTCTGTCTGCCCATCTGTCTGTCTGTGCCTGCGTCTGTCTGTCTGAGTCTGTTTCTTCTCTGTCTCTGTGTCTACATGTCTGTCTCTTCTGTCTGTCTGTCCCTGTCTCTGTCTGTCTGTCCCTGTGTCCGTCTCTCCCTGTCACTGTCTCTACATCTGTCTGTGTCCTCTGTCTGTCTGTCTGTCTGTCTCTGTCTTCCTGGCTCCATCTGTCTGTCTCGTCTGTCTCTCTCCATCTGTCACTTGTCTTTGTCTGTGTCTGTCTGTCTGTCTCGTCTTTGTCTATCTGTCTCTGTGCATCTGTCTCTCCCTGTCTGTCTCTGTGTGTACATCTGTCTGTCCCTGTCTGTCTCTTGTCTCTTCTCTTTGTCTGTCTCTCTGTGTCTGTCTGTGCCAGTTTCTCTCACATCCATCTCTGTCTGTCTGTCTGTCTGTCTGTCTGTTCTGTCTCTGTCTGTCTGTGCCTGTGTCCGTCCGTCTCTTCCTGTCTCTGTGTCTATGTCTGTCTATCTGTCCTGGCTGAGTTTGTCTGTCTGTGACTGTGCCTGTCTGTCTGTCTTTGTCTCTTCTGTCTCTGTCCATCTGTCTCTTGTCTCTATGTCTGTCTTTCTATGCCTGTGTCTGTCTCTATCCGTTTCTCTTCCTGTGTGTCTCTGTGTGTACATCTGTCTGTCTGTCTGTCTGGGTCTCTTCTGTCTCAGTCTGTGTCTGTCTGTCTCTGTGTCTACATCTGTGTCCTCTGTCTGTCTGTCTGTCTGTCTGTCTGTTTCTGTCTGTCTCTGTCTTCCTGGCTCGTCTGTCTGTCTCTTCTGCCTCTCTCCATCTGTCACTTGTGTCTGTCTGTCTCTGTCTCATGTCTGTCTCTGTGTTGACGTCTGTCTGTCTGTCTGTCTGTCTGTATCTGACTCTTCTCTCTGTCGGTCTGTCTGCCCCTGCGTCTATCTGTTCTGTGTCTGTCCATCTGTCTCTATGTCTCTGTGTCTGCCTGTGTCTGTCTGTCTCCCTGTCTGTCTGTCTCTTATCTCTGTCTGTCTGTTTCTGTTCTGTCTCTGTCTCTTGTGTCTGTCTGTCTATTCTGTCTCTGTCTCTTCCTGTCTGTCTCAGTCTGTCTGTCTGTCCGTCTACCTCTGTCGGTCTCTCCCTGTCTCCATCTGTCTGTCTGTCTGTTCTGTCTGTCCATCTATCTCTCCCTGTCTGTATCTGTGTCTCCGTCTGGCTCTGTCTCTCATCTCTGTGTCTGTCTCTTGTCTGTCCATCAGTCTCATGTCTGTCAGTCTGTGTCTGTTCCCTCTGTCCGTCTGTCTCTGTGTATCCATCTGTCTGTCTGTCTCATGTCTTTGTCTCTGTGTGTATGTCTGTCTGTCTGTGTCTCTTCTGTCTCTTGTCTGTCCATTGGCTCTCATGTCTCTGTCTCTCTGTGTCTGTCTCTTCTCAGTCTGTCTCTCTGTGCCTGTGTCGGTTTCTTCTGTCTCAGTCTGTCTGTCTGTCCCCGTCTGTCTTCCTGTCTGTGTCTGTTTGTCTCTTTTCTCTTCTGTCTGTACCTGTCTGTCTTTTGTCTCTGTCTGTCTGACTCTTGTCTCTGACCATCTGTCACTTGTCTCTATCTGTGTCTGTTTGTCCATCTGTCTCCTCTGTGTCTGCCCATCTGTCTGTCTGTGTCTGCGTCTGTCTGTTTCTTCTCTATCTCTGTGTCTACATGTCTGTCTCTGACTGTCTGTCTCTTCTTGTCTGTCTCTGTGTCTACATCTGTGTCCTCTGTCTGTCTGTCTGTCTGAGTCTGTTTCTTCTCTATCTCTGTGTCTACATGTCTGTCTCTGTCTGTCTGTCTCTTCCTGTCTGTCTCTGTGTCTACATCTGTCTGTGTCCTCTGTCTGTCTCATCTGTCTCTCTCCATCTGTCACTTGTCTCTCTCTGTCTGTCCGTCTCTCTGTGCCTGTGTCTGTCTGTTCTCTTTGTCTGTCTGTCTCGGTGCATCTGTCTCTCCCTGTATGTCTCTTTGTGTACATCTGTTTGTCTGTCTGTCTGTCTTTTGTCTCTTCTCTTTGTCTGTCTCTCTGTCTGTCTGTACCTGTGTCTGTCTGTCTCTTCCTGTCTCTGTGTCTCTGTCTGTCTATCTGTCCTGGCTCAGTTTGTCTGTCTGTGCCTGTCTGTCTCTTCTGATTCTGTCTGTCTCCGTCTGTCTGTCAGTCGTGTCTGTGTCTCTGGCTCATGTCTGTCTGTGTCTCTCTGTCTGTGTCTCTTCTGTCTCTGTCCATCTGTCTGTCTCTGTGTCTCTGTCTGTGTGTGTTCTGTGTGTCTCCGTCTGTCTGTCTGTACATCTTCGTCTGTGTGTCTCTCTCTCTCATGTCTGTGTCTGTCTTTCCGTCTCTGTAACTACATCTGTCTGTCTCTTCTGTTGTCTCTCTGTCTGTTCTATCTCTGTCTCTTCCTGTATGTCTCTGTATTCATATGTCTGTCTCTTGTGTCTGTCTGTCCGTCTGTGCCTGTTTCTGTCACATCCGCCTCTGTCTGTCTGTCTGTTCTGTCTGTGTCTGTCTTCCTGTCTCTGTCCATCTGTCTTTTTCTCTGGCTCTCTGTCTCTGTCTGTGTCTGTCTGTCTCTATCCATCTGTCTCTCCCTATCTGTCTGTCTGTCTGTCTATCTCTGTTGGTCTCCCCCTGTCTCCATGTCTCCCTCTGTCTGTCTCTGTCTGTCTGCCTCTCTGTCTCTGTCTGTTATCTGTCCATTGGTCTCTCTGTCTGTCTCTGTCTTCTTGGTTCTGTCTCTTCTGCCTCTCTCCATCTGTCACTTGTCCTCTGTCTGTCTGTCTGTCTCTGTCTCATGTCTGTCTGTATGTTGATGTCTGTCTGTCTGTCTCAGTCTGTGTCTGACTCTTCTGTCAGTCAGTCTGCCCCTGTGTCTATCTGTTCTGTGTCTGTCCATCTGTCTCTCTCTCTGTCTCTGAGTCTGTCTGTCTCTTATCTCTGTCTGTCTGTCTGTGTCTGTTCTGTCTCTTGTGTCTGTCTGTCCTGTCTCTGTCTCTTCCTGTCAGTCTCTGTGTTCACATCTGTGTCTCAGTCTGTCTGTCTGTCTACCTCTGTCGGTCTCTCCCTGTCTCCATCTGTCTGTCAGTCTGTTCTGTCTCTGTTTGTCTCTGTCTGTGTCCGTGTCTCTGTCTGCCTCTGTCTCTTATCTCTGTGTCTGTCTCTTGTCTCTGTCTCTCTGTGCTTGTGTCTATCTCTGTCTGTTGCTGTCTCTCCATGTCTGTTCATCTCCCTTCCTGTCTGTGTCTACAGCTGTCTGTCTGTTTCTTGTCTCTGTCTGTCTGTCTCTTCTACCTCTCTCCATCTGTCACTTCTCTCTGTCTTTTCTGTCTGTCTCTCTGTGTCTGTCTGTGCCAGTTTCTCTCATGTCCATCTCTGTCTGTCTGTTCTGTCTCTGTCTGTGCCTGTGTCTGTCTGTCTCTTCCTGTCTCTGTGTCTCTGTCTATCTGTCCTGGCTCAGTTTGTCTGTCTGTGCCTGTCTCTCTTCTGTTTCTGTCCATCTGTCTTTCCCTGTCTGTCTGTGTCTCTGTCTGTCTGTGTCTCTGTCTGTGTGTCTCTGTCTGTCCTGTCTCTGTCTGTCTCTCCCTGTCTGTCTGCACATCTTCATCTGTCTGTGTGTGTCTCTCTCTGTCTGTCCGTCTCTGTGTCTACATCTGTCTGTGTGTCTCTTCTGTCTGTCTGTTCTGTCTCTGTGTCTTCCTGTCTGTCTCTGTTCACATCTGTCTGTCTCTTGTGTCTGTCCGTTTACCTCTGTTGGTCTCTCCCTGTCTCCAAGTCTACATCTGTCTGTCTCATATTAGTCTGTCTGTGTCTGTCTGTCTGTCTGTCTCTATCTTCCTGTCTCTGTCTGTCTCTTTTGCCTCTCTCCATCTGTCACTTGTCTCTGTCTGTGTCTGTCTGCCCGTCTCTCTGTGCCTCTGTATGTCTGTCTCTATGTCTATCTGTCTCGGTGCATCTGTCTTTCCCTGTCTGTCTCTCTTCTGTCTCTTTGTCTGTATGTCTGTCTGTCTCGCTGTGTCTGTCTGTGCCAGTTTCTCTCAAGTCCATCTCTGTCTCTCTGTCTCTGTCTCTGTCTGTGCCTGTGTCCATCTGTCTTTTCCTGTCTCTGTGTCTCTATCTGTCCTGGCTCAGTTTGACTGTCTGTGCCTGTCTGTCTCTTCTGTCTCTGTCTCTCTCTCAGTCTCTATGTCTCTGTCTGTATGTCTGTCTGTGTGTCTGTCTGTCCTGTCTCTGTCTCTCCCTGTCTGTCTGCACATCTTGGTCTGTCTGTTTGTCTGTGTCTCTCTCTCTCTCTGTGTCATGTCTGTGTCTGTCTGTGTGTCTACATCTGTCTGTGTGTGTCTCTTCTGTCTGTCTGTCTGTCTGTCTGTTTCTGTCATTGTCCATCCCCCCTCCCCCCTCCCCAGGACTAAGTACTAAGTACTCAGCACCCCATTTCCCCCTGGCTTCCTATCAACCCATCACCCTCCTCCTCCTCCTCCTCCTCTTCCTCCCTCCTCCATCAGCCCCCCCTCCCCGGGATGCGAACCCGGGGCCGGAGCTCCTCACCTACCTTTCCAGGTTGGGGGGTTCACTGGAGATCCGGGTCTCTCGGTTGGTCCTGGGGGGGGGTGGGGAGAGGGGGTGGAGGTGGCTTTGAACCATGATCCTCCAGATCTCAGCCTCCTGAGCAACAAGGAAGGCTTGGCGAAATAAAAATGGCAAAGAAACACATGAGGAAATGTTCATCATCCCTGGTGGTGAAGGAAATGCAAATAAAGACAACCCTGAGATACCACCTTACCCCAGTCAGAATGTCCCACATCCACAAATCAGCCAACGACAAATGCTGGAGGGGATGTGGAGAAAGAGGAACCCTATTACACTGCTGGTGGGAATGTACACTTATACAACCACTTTGGAAAGCAGTCTGGAGGGTCCTTAGAAAGCTAAAGATTGACCTCCCTTACGACCCAGTCATACCACTTCTAGGCATCTACCCTGAACAACAGGAACCAATATACAAGGACACGTGCACCTCCATGTTTATTGCAGCACTGTTCACAATAGCTAGGATATGGAAACAACCCAGATGCCCCACCACAGATGAATGGATCCAAAAATTGTGGTATCTATACACAATGGAATATTATGCAGCCATTAGAAATGACAAAATAATGGCATTTGCAGGGAAATGGATGGAGCTAGAAGGAATCATGTTGAGCGAGGTAAGCCAAGAGCGAAGAGACAAACGGTACATGGTCTCCCTGATAAGTGGATGCTAAATCCAAAATGTTAGGTGATACGACAAAACTAACAGGACTTAAGAAACAAAGAACTCCTGCTCATCTGGTTGAACCACTACTAAATATCCCCACGCTGCTGATCACATGTATGGTGTATAACATGTGAACACT
>NW_012284034.1:0-1397 GCF_000151885.1 Dipodomys ordii
TCAAAATAGAAGTTTGAAAAGTCTTTCTTCTCTGCATCATGAAAGTTTTAACTGAATGCTGCCAGCCACTTCTTTCCGAGGTAATATATATTTGAAAAAAAAAATCAATGGAAAACTCCTCCCTCACTCTCTCTCTCCCCGCAGACATCTACCTCCCGCCCTGACGCCGGCCTCCACCCCAGCCCCAACCCCCGCCAGGCGCAGGAGGTGAGGACATGGAAGGGGGGAGGCCCGGATGTGGAGGCTAGGGATGGAGAGGCCTGGATGGAGAGGCCTGGATGTAGGGAACCCAGTGTGGAGGCTCGGATTTATGGACCCGGATGTAGGGACCCAGACATGGGAACCTGGATGTAGGGACCCGGATGTGGAAGCCTGGATGTAGAGACCCAGATGTGGAGACCCCAGTGTGGAGACCTGGATGTAGAGACCAGGATGTAGGGACCCAGACATGGGATCATGGATGTAGGGACCTGGATGTGGGTAGCCCGATGTAAGGACCCGGATGTAAGGACCCGGATGTGGAGGCCGAGCTCCCAGGGCCGTGTCTCTCCTCCCCCTCCACACCAGGTGCTGGCGACGAACACGTGATCCACGGAGACCCTCCAGGGAAAGTCCCGCCCCCTAGGCCACCCCACTTCCGGTCCCCTCGTGATCTGGGCCCAGGCGTGTATTGGGACTTCCGGTCGGCATGAGAACTTCCACTCCTGACAGTATGTGAACTTCTGGTCCAGAGTATCGGAACTTCCGGTCCTGATTGGGAACTTCCGGTCCCTAGTATATAACAACTTCTGGTCCCGACTGGGTATTTCTGGTCCCTAGTGTATAGGAACTTAATGTCTTGATTGGAAGGGCATTTCCGGTCCCTATTATATAGGAATTTCCGGTCCCTAGTATATAGGAACTTCCGGTCCTGACTATGGGCACTTCCCGTCCCTAGTGTATATGAACTTCCGGTCCTGGCTATGGGGACTTCCGGTCCCTAGTGTGTAAGAACTTCCGGTCTTCACTGTGGAGACTTCCGGTCCCTAGTATATAACAACTTCTGGTCTTGACTATGGGGACTTCCGGTCCAAGTGTACAGGAACTTCTGGTCCTGATTGGAAGGGCACTTCCGGTCCCTAGTGTAGAGGAACTGCCGGTATCTAGTGTATAAGAACTTCTGGTATTGACTATGGGGACTTCCGGTCCCTAGTATATAGGAACTTCTGGTCCTGACTGGGGACTTCCGGTCCCTAGTATATAGAAACTTCCGGACCTGATAGGAAGGGCACTTCCGGTCCTGATTGGAAGGGCATTTCCGGTCCCTAGTGTGTAGGAACTTCTGGTCTTGACTGTGGAGACTTCCGGTCCCTAGTATATCACAACTTCTGGTCTTGACTATGGGCACTTCCTGTCCC
>NW_012284035.1:0-2440 GCF_000151885.1 Dipodomys ordii
TCTGGAGTGACAGAGACCACTGAAACAAAGTTGTTAACAAAGAAGCAACTTTATTGAGAAGGTTCCTACACTGACCGGCCAGGGCCAAAGCACAGGTTCATGAGCTGATACTGCCACCATGAGCAGCCCCCATTCAGAGTTCAGGCACCATAACTGGCAAAATAAAAATAAGAAAGAAAAAAAGAAAAGAGAAATTCAGATCAGTTCCCAGGGCCTGAATTGAAGCCCCAGCACTGGAAAAAATAATATTCATGTATATGAGATCTATTTACATATATGGGTTCTACTGCATATGACATTTATTACCCTTATTTATTTAGTATTATTACACATATAACATTTCTTTTATTACATCATATTACATAGAACATATTTGCATATGGATTATACATCATATTGAGACCCAGGATTTTCACAGAGAAGGAAAAAAAGGTGTCAAATTGGTTTCTTATTCCACAAATAAATTTTTGGCCATGCTGGGATTTCAACTCACCTACAATGCCCAATCCATAAATGGGGTACAGTCTTAGCACACCAGCCTCTGCCAAACTGAGCATCCAGGAAATTCTGAACACCTCTAATCAAGCCAGAGTAGTGCCCAATAAATAGATGTGCAGATTGATATTATATATATTTATATGTATACATACATATATACCTGCATATATATGTGTATATATATATATATATGTATATATACACACATACAAAGAAAGAATGTGAGGATATTATTAAATTATATATGTATACATTATTACCAATTATTAGTTGCTAAATTATGACTCCATTTAATGAAGTATTATTGTTGAATACTTATAAAAGCATTAATTAAAAATTAGTCAATATCCTTAATCATACCATGTTTCTAGAATGAAGATATAAATCCAAAAATTTTAATGTGGTATTCTAAAATAGAATCATGAATTAACTGCAAATTTAATTATTACTTTTATTACATTCCATTAGCATTCACATGAAGAAGAATTAGTTCATCAGGATCTCGGACTAGTCCTATACCTTAGCAATGACCGGAAATGACCTGAAATGGAAGGTGGGAGTAGTCCTATAACCTAGCAACGACCAGAAGTGACCTGAAATGGAAGGCGGGACCAGCCCTGTATCCTAGCATCAACCAGAAATGACCTGTAATGGAAGGCAGGACCAGTGCCCGGCCTCTGACCCTGGTGACCCCTGACCCTGCCGTGCAGTGCGGTGCTCACGAGGTTTTATTGTGTGAGAAGTTAGAGGACATAGGCCCGGATGTGAGAGGGCCCCGGATGGGAGGCTGGGGAAAGGCCCGGGATGGGAGGCCCAAGGTGGAGGTCCAGGATGAGAGGCTCAGGATGTGAGAGTCCCCAGATGTGGAAATCCCTGGGTTTGAGAATCCCCAGATGTGAGACTCTCTGAATGTGAAAATCCCTGGATGTAAGAGTTCCCCAGATGTGAGAATCCCAGTATGTGAGAGTCTCTGGATGTAAAAGTCCCTGGATGTGACAATCCCCGGATGTAGGAATCTCTAGATGTGGGAATCCCCAGATGTGAGAATCCCTGGATGCGAGAATCCCCGGATGTGAGAATCCCCGGATGTGGGAATCTCTGGATGTGAGAATCTCTGGATGTGAGAATTTTGATGTGAGAATCCCTGGATGTGAGAATCTCTGGATGTGAGAGTCTGTATGTAGGAATCCCCGGATGTGAGAGTCTCTGGATATGAGAATCCCCGGATTTAAAAGTCCCCGGATGTGAAAGTCTCTGGTTGTGAGAATCCCCGGGTGTAAAAGTCCCCGGATGTGGGATTTCCCGGATGTGTAAATACATCCCCGGGAATCCCCGGATGTGTCACCAGAAGTGAGAATCCCTGGATGTGAGAATCCCCGGATGTAGGAATCCCCGGATGTGAGAGTCAGTATGTGGGAATCCCTGGATGTGGAAATCTCTGTATTTGAGTATACCCGGATGTTTAATACCCGGATGTGAGTCCCCGGATGTGAGAGGCGCAGGCCACAATCTGCCGTAGCCCCGGGCAGATGGGGGTTGGGGGTCGGGGTCAGAGGTCGGGGAACAGACGGTCGCAGGCGCAGAGCAATCCGGGTCCGGAGCACGGCTGCAGGCGCGGGCTCCAATTGTTGTGTGCATGGGCCAGGCTTATTCCACATCTTGGCAATAGCGTTTTGATCTGAGTGATCTGTTCTTATGTGGCTTGCGAGTGGCCCTAATGACGTACTAGATCTTGGATCCTAGATCCACATTATTGGATCGAACTCTGAACCTATTTGGTAGTGAGAACCCCGGTATTACTAATGGAAATGGATAATCGAAAAAATGACAATGCTGAACTTACACCTCAACAAAATGCCTGCATGGTGGAGGGTAGCGAATGGCCTTTCTAATTTGGTAAAAAAAATAGAGATTTCTCATGGGTGGCCAATGGACTCCAACC
>NW_012284036.1:0-10641 GCF_000151885.1 Dipodomys ordii
TCAGGGGTCAGGGGAGGGAGGGGATAAGGGGAGGGGGGACGCCCGGTCTTCATCCTCCCTCGCTCTCTCTCTCCCCGCAGACATCTACCTCCCGCCCTGACGCCGGCCTCCACCCCAGCCCCAACCCCCGCCAGGCACAGGAGGTGAGGACATGGAAGGGGGGAGGCCCGGATGTGGAGGCTGGGGATGGAGAGGCCCGGATGGAGAGGCCTGGATGTAGGGAACCCAGTGTGGAGGCTCGGATTTATGGACCCGGATGTAGGGACCCAGACATGGGAACCTGGATGTAGGGACCCGGATGTGGAAACCTGGATGTATAGATCCTGATGTGGAAAATCCAGTGTGGAGACCCGGATGTTGAGACCAGGATGTATGGACCCAGACCTGGGATCATGGATGTTAGGACCTGGATGTGGGTAGCCCGATGTAAGGACCCAGATGTAAGGACCCGGATGTTTGAATCAAGCTCCCATAGACGTGTCTCTCCTCTCCCTCCAGCTCAGGTGTTATTGATGATCACGTGATCCACGGAGACCCTCCAGGGAAAGTCCCGCCCCCTCGGCCACCCCACTTCCGGTCCCCTCGTGATCTGGGCCCAGGCGTGTATTGGGACTTCCGGTCGGCATGAGAACTTCCACTCCTGACAGTATGTAAACTTCTGGTCCAGAGTATCGGAACTTCCGGTCCTGATTGGGAACTTCCGGTCCCTAGTATATAACAACTTCTGGTCCCGAATGGGTATTTCTGGTCCCTAGTGTATAGGAACTTAATGTCCTGATTGGAAGGGCATTTCCGGTCCCTATTATATAGGAATTTCCGGTCCCTAGTATATAGGAACTTCCGGTCCTGACTATGGGCACTTCCGGTCCCTAGTGTATATGAACTTCCGGTCCTGACTATGGGGACTTCCGGTCCCTAGTGTGTAAGAACTTCCGGTCTTCACTGTGGAGACTTCCGGTCCCTAGTATATAACAACTTCTGGTCTTGACTATGGGGACTTCCGGTCCAAGTGTACAGGAACTTCTGGTCCTGATTGGAAGGGCACTTCCGGTCCCTAGTGTAGAGGAACTGCCGGTATCTAGTGTATAAGAACTTCTGGTATTGACTATGGGAACTTCCGGTCCCTAGTATATAGGAACTTCTGGTCCTGACTGGGGACTTCCGGTCCCTAGTATATAGAAACTTCCGGACCTGATAGGAAGGGCACTTCCGGTCCTGATTGGAAGGGCATTTCCGGTCCCTAGTGTGTAGGAACTTCTGGTCTTGACTGTGGAGACTTCCGGTCCCTAGTATATAACAACTTCTGGTCTTGACTATGGGCACTTCCTGTCCCTGTTCATGGACACTTCCTGTCACGGCTGTGATAGCACTTCCGGTCAGGCACCCTTGTCCCACCCCCTTCACCTTGGCTGGCTTCCTGTTTCGGGACACTTCCCGACCGGAAGCTGCAGGGAGACGCCCCACCCCCCTTCCTGGGTGTGTTCTTCCCCCCATTTCCAGTTCCGGTTCCGCCCCCTCCAGGCAGCGCGCTGGCCCGCGTCGTGTCCCCTGTAGTGTCCGTGGTGGTCGTGGCCCTGGTGGGCGCCGCCATCACCTACTTCTAGTCTGGAGGTCGCAGACGCTGCTTCTGGGGCGTGGGCCGGGATGCAGGTGGGAACCGCCCCCTCCCAGGGTGCCCTGATGAGGGGGGGAGCGGGGCGAAGCCTCCCATGATCCCCCGTGGGCGCTGTAGCCTGTGTCTCCCCTCACCCCAGGCCCCGCCCCAGTGTGAGGCTGGATTCGAACCCTGGGCCTCCAGCAGCAGGCAGAAGCGGAAGCGTAAGAAGGAGCCTGGTGGGGAGGGACGAATAAAATCAATGTAAAGTACACATGCCTGCTGTCAGACCTGTCTGCCTCGCCCATCTTTCCATGGAGCATGTGCAGGCTCCGCCTCTTTGGAACCACTGACTGCACATGCACGTTGCGCGCCCAGGCAGCGTTTTCCTTCCCCTCTGGTGCCTGCTCAGTGTGGAGACAGGCGCAGGGCGGGACAGGATGGTGATGGACAGCTAGAGTGTCCAGTCAGTCACTTGTGGGCGGGGCTTCGGCTTGACAGGACCTAAGACGGAGTAGGAGGCGGGGCCTGGAGGTAAATGACAGCCTGTGTGGCCATCCAATTGCAAGGGGCGTGGCCTGAAGTCGACAGGACACTTGATAATACAAGGGGGCGTGGCCTGAAGGTGACAGACAGGACAAATGTCCACACAAGAGCCATTGGGCGGAGCCTGGAGGTGACAGACAGCCTCTATGGCCTTCCAACAGCCAGAGGGCGGGACCTGGAAGAGACAGACAGCCCCTGTGGCCTTCCCACAGCCAGGAGGCGGGACCTGGAAGTGAAGGACAACCCCTGAGCCCATACATTCACTAGTGGGCGGGACCTCTGGTTGATGGGCACCCACAGCGTTCATAGAGCTAGCCACGAAGAGGCGTGGCTTCACACATATCGACTCTCCACCTATTGGCTTGGCAGGGGGCGGGGCCTAGGGATGATGGACAGCATGCCCTGCCTTTCAATATCACCCAAGGAAGAGGCGGGACTGGACCCCCAGCTTCCCTGGGCAGGGCCAAAGGATGGAGGGTCAGGCGTGTCAGCCAATCAGAGCAGAGGGCGTGGCTGGAAGAGTCCCCAGGGAAGCCAATGGGTCCCTCCCTCCAGAGAAGACCCAGATGTCATGCAGGTGCAATGCAACCTAGGCCTAGGGAGACACAGACCTCCGACCTCGACTTATCCTACCGCGATAAGGAGCTATAGGCCCATCTGGGTCAATCCCTGGAGAGGTCATTGGGGTCCCCTGGGACAGGCACAGAAGGGGAAGAGGTCGCAGGCCTGGTCATCCACCCAACCCCCCCTCCCTTATAGTGGTCCAACATCCGGGTACCCCACGTCTCCAATCCCGCTGGGCCAATCTGAATCCAAGTTCAGGTAGTTAGGGGCAGGACTGTCGTGTGAGGTCCAATCAGCAGCGAGTTGGATTTGTGGGGGGGGCTAAGGGGCGTGTCTTACAGCTGGACCAATGACAAGTGAATTAGGAAAGTGAGGGTGGGGCTTTCATGGAATAGGCCAATCAGGTGTGAATCTAGGTGGTGGGACATCCTGGAGGAGGGCAAGACCAAGCCTGTATCCTAGCAACCCCCCGGAAATGGTCTGAAATGGAAGGCGGGACTAGTCCAATACCCTAGCAACCACCAGAAAGGGCCTGAAATGGAAGGCGGGACTAGTCCAATACCCTAGCAACCACCGGAAACGACCTGAAATGGAAGGTGGGACTAGCCCTGTATTCTAGCAATGACCGGAAATGGTCTGAAATGGAAGGTGGGACCAGTCCTATACCCTAGCAATGACCAGAAGTGGCCTGAAATGGAAAGTGGGACTAGTCCTATACCTTAGCAATGACTGGAAATGACCTGAAATGGAAGGTGGGAGTAGTCCTATAACCTAGCAACGACCAGAAGTGACCTGAAATGGAAGGCAGGACCAGCCCTGTATCCTAGCATCAACCAGAAATGACCTGAAATGGAAGGCAGGACCAGTGCCCGGCCTCTGACCCTGGTGACCCCTGACCCTGCCGTGCAGTGCGGTGCTCACGAGGTTTTATTGTGTGAGAAGTTAGAGGACATAGGCCCGGATGTGAGAGGGCCCCGGATGGGAGGCTGGGGAAAGGCCCGGGATGGGAGGCCCAAGGTGGAGGTCCAGGATGAGAGGCTCAGGATGTGAGAGTCCCCAGATGTGGGAATCCCTGGGTCTGAGAATCCCCAGATGTGAGACTCTCTGAATGTGAAAATCCCTGGATGTACGAGTTCCCCAGATGTGAGAATCCCAGCATGTGAGAGTCTCTGGATGTAAAAGTCCCTGGATGTGACAATCCCCGGATGTAGGAATCTCTAGATGTGGGAATCCCCGGATGTGAGAATCCCCGGATGTGAGAATCCCCGGATGTGGGAATCTCTGGATGTGAGAATCTCTGGATGTGAGAATTTCCGGATGTGAGAATTTCCGGATGTGAGAATCCCCGGATGTGAGAGTCTCTGGATGTGAGATTTCCCCAGATGTGGGAATTCCCTGGTTTGAGAATCCCCGGATGTGGGAATTTCTGGATGTGAGAATCTCTGGATGTGAGAATTTTGATGTGAGAATCCCTGGATGTGAGAATCTCTGGATGTGAGAGTCTGTATGTAGGAATCCCCGGATGTGAGAGTCTCTGGATATGAGAATCCCCGGATTTAAAAGTCCCCGGATGTGAGAGTCTCTGGTTGTGAGAATCCCCGGGTGTAAAAGTCCCCGGATGTGGGATTCCCCGGATGTGTAAATACATCCCCGGGAATCCCCGGATGTGTCACCAGAAGTGAGAATCCCTGGATGTGAGAATCCCCGGATGTAGGAATCCCCGGATGTGAGAGTCAGTATGTGGGAATCCCTGGATGTGGAAATCTCTGTATTTGAGTATACCCGGATGTTTAATACCCGGATGTGAGTCCCCGGATGTGAGAGGCGCAGGCCACAATCTGCCGTAGCCCCGGGCTCGGGGTCAGAGGTCCGGGATCAGGCGGTCGCAGGCGCAGAGCAGTCCGGGCACGCAGCAGGGCTGCAGGCGCGGGCTCCAGGTGTTGTGTGCAGGGGCGAGGGGCGGGGCCGCGCGGGGGCGGCGCGTGCGCAGCATCCGGGCCACCGCGGCCTCCACGCGCCTGCGCGTCGCCATCGGGCCCTGCAGCGGGCGGGTCTCCCCCGGGTCCGCCGTCAGGTCAAAGAGCAGTGGCCGCCGGTGGCGGGTCATTCGCCGCCCCGAGCAGGCGCAGGCAGGGAAACCGAGGCAGGCGCCCGAGCCCGGCGGGTCGAAGCGCGGAGTGGCGAAGTGCAGCTTCCACACCGTGCGGCCTGCGGGGGGTGGGGGGAGAAAGGAGTAACATCCGGGACCTCACATCCGGGGATTCCCATCCAGGAATTCACATCCAGGACATCACATCCAGGGATTCACATCCGGGCATTCATATGCAAGACCTTACATCCGGGGATTCCCATCCAGGACCTCACATCTGGGTATTCACATCCGGGGATTCCCATCCGAGGCCTCACATCTGGGATCTCACATCCGGGGCCTCACATCCAGGAATTCTCATCCAGTACCTCACATCTGGAGCCTCACATCCAGGAATTCCCATCGGGGACTTCACATCCGGGACCTTACATCCGGGGATTCCCATCTCATGCCTTCCATCCAGGTCCTCACATCCCGGGATTCCCACATCCGGGGATTCCCACATCCGGGTCTCCCACCCCCAGGCCTTGTATCACACGCACACGCATGCAGCCCCCTCCCCCGCCCAGGGACCCGGCGGCGGTCGAGGCACTCACTTGGGCGGTCGAACCAGCGCACGGCGTGCAGCCGGGCCTCGCAGTAGTGCAGCAGGAAGTCGTGGCCTGCGGCCTGCGCCGTCCCCAGCAGCGCGGGCATCAGGTCCCGGCCGTCCACCTCCCTGCGGGACCCGGATGTGCAGGCTTCTGAGCGCTCAGAGACCCGGATGTGCAGGCCAGAGATCCCAGAGACCTGGATGTCAAGGCTTGAGCCTTTAGAGACCCGGATGTGCAGACTTCTGAGCCCTCAGAGACCTGGATGTGCAGGCTTCTGAGGCCTTCAAGACCCGGATGTCCAGGCTCCTGAACACTCAGAGACCCGGATGTGCAGGCTTCTGAGCGCTCAGAGGCCCGGATGTGCAGGCCAGAGATCCCAGAGACCCGGATGTCCAGGTTTCTGAGCCCCAGAGACCCAGATGCGCAGGTCTAAAACCCAGGCCTCTGGTCTTAGAGACCTGGATGTGCAGGCCTGAGGCCTCAGAGACCCGGATATCCAAGCTTCTGAGCGCTCAGAGACCCGGATGTCCATGCTTCTGAGACCCCAGAGACCCGGATGTGCAGGCCTGAGAACCCAGAGACCCGGATGTGCAGGCTTCTGAGCCCTCAGAGACCCAGATGTGCAGGCCTGAGACCTGGGCCTAGGTACTCAGAGACCTGGATGTGCAGCCCTGATGCCTTAAGACTCGGATATGAAGGCCTGAGTCCTCAGAGATCCAGATGTTCAGGCTTCTGAGTGCTCAGAGGCCCGGATTTGCAGGCCTGAGCCCTTAGTTACCCGGATGTAAAGGCTTCTGAGCCCCCAGAGACCTGGATGTCAAGGCCTGAGCCCCGGGTCTTTGGGTCTTAGAGACCCGGATGTGCAGGCTCCTGAGCCCCCACAGACCCGGATGTGCAGGCCTCAGCCTCCCCCCTCGGGATCCCCGGATGATCCCCCTTCCCCCCCACCCCGTGGGGACCCAGGCCAGCGAACTCCTACCTGTCCGCTGGAACCCAACCCCCGGCCAGGCGCACCACGGTGGGGAACAGGTCCATAAGGCTGGTGGGCTCAAGCACCAGGCGCCCTGCGGGCAGCGTCCCGGGCCAGCGCACCAGTCCAGGGACCCGGATGCCGCCCTCCCAGCCGCCCATGCCTTTGCCACCTGCAAGGGGGGGGACGAAGGGCAAAGGTCAAGGGGCGGGGTCGGGCCGCGTGGGAGGCCCCGCCCACCCTGCCTCAGTTTCCCCCTCGCCTCGGTGCACGCCGTTGGAACCCCCGAGGCGGGCGCCCCCAGCCCGGGCCTCCAGTGAGGCACCGTGGTCCGACGTGAAGTAGACGAGGGTGCGGCGCCCCAGCCCCGCGCCGTCCAGCGCCGCCAGCAGTCGCCCTGCGGGGGGGGGCGGGCGGGGGAAATGGGTCCGTGCCTCAGTTTACCCCCAGCGTCCACTGTGCCTCCGTTTACCCCCAACATGCACCATGCCTCAGTTTACCCCCAACGCTCACCGGGCCTCAGTTTACCCCCAACATGCACCGTGCCTCAGTTTACCCCCAACATGCACTGTGCCTCAGTTTACCCAAATGCACTTTGCCTCAGTTTACCCAAGTGCACCGTGCCTCAGTTTACCCTAAACATGCACCGTGCCTCAGTTTACCCCTATATTTGGGCCTCAGTTTACCCAAGTGCACCGTGCCTAAGTTTACCCAAATGCACCATGCCTCAGTTTACCCCAACCCGCTGATCCTGTCCCCGTGCCTCAGTTTACCCCCATCCCCGTGCCTCAGTTTACTCAACCCACTCACCTCGTCCCCGTGCCTCAGTTTACCCAACATGCACCATGCCTCAGTTTACCCAACATGCCCAGTGACTCAGTTTACCCAACATGCACCATGCCTCAGTTTATCCAACATGCCCAGTGACTCAGTTTACCCAAATACACCGTGCCTCAGTTTATCCCAATACCCAGTGACTCAGTTTGCCCAACATGCACCGTGCCTCAGTTTACCCCTATACACGGGCCTCAGTTTACCCACATCCACCATACCTCAGTTTACCCAAATGCACCGTGCCTCAGTTTACCCAAGTGAACCGTGCCTCAGTTTACCCCCAACATGCCCAGTGACTCAGTTTACCCAAATGCACCGTGCCTCAGTTTACCCAAACCCTGTGCCTCAGTTTATCCCCAACACACTGACCCCGTCCCCGTGCCTCAGTTTACCCAAATGCACCATGCCTCAGTTTACCCCAACCCATTGACCACCTTCCCATGCCTCAGTTTCCCCCATCCCGCTCACCCCATCTCCGTGCCTCAGTTTCCCCCAACCCACTCATCCCACCCCCGTGCCTCAGTTTCCCCATCCCGCTCACCCCGTCCCAGTGCCTCAGTTTCCCCATCCCACTCACCCCACCCCCGTGCCTCAGTTTCCCCCATCCCACGCACCGTGCCTCAGTTCCTCCCCCCGCACTCACCCACCATCCAGTCGAGCTCCTCCACGTTGTCGCCGTAGGCGCCGTGCGCGCTGCGGCCCCGGAAGGCAGGTGAGGTGACCAGCGGGACGTGGACGTGGAGGAAGGAGATGAGGAGGAGGAAGGGGCGGGCCTGGTGCCTGCGGACCCACATCAGACCCCGTCCCCATCATCAATAACCTCACCAATAACCGACCTGATCAGATATTGCCAATAATCGATCAGATGATCGATAATCGATCCTGATCTGATCAGATATTACCAATAATTGATCCTGATCTGATCGATAATACCAATAATCGATCGTGATCTGATCGATAATACCAATAATCAATAGTGATCTGATCAAAAATACTAATAATCGATCATGATCTGATCAGTTATTACCAATAATCGAACAGATCTGATCAGTTATTACCAATAATCAAACATCATCTGATCGATATGACCAATAATAGAACATGAGCTGATCAGATATTAATAATCAAACAGGATCTGATCAATAATACCAATATTCAATTGTGATGTGATCGATAATACCAATAATCGAACATCATCTGATCGATAATACCAATAATTGAACATGAGCTGATCAGTTATTACCAATAATTGAATATCATCTGATCAGTTATTACCAATAATCGATCATGATCTGATCAATACTACCAATAATCGATCATGGTCTGATCTGAGGACTACCAATAATCGATCATGGTCTGATCTGAGGTCTACCAGATATCTCTACAGATCTACTAGATGGAACATCCGGGGACCTGAGGTCTACCAGATGTCTATAGAGATCTACTGGATGTACATCCAGGGATCTGAGGTCTACCAGATGTCTCTACAGATCTACTGATGGAACATCTGGGAACCTGAGGTCTACTAGATGTCTGTAGAGATGTACTAGATGTAACATTCAGGGATTTGAGATCTACCAGATGTCTATAGAGATCCATTGATGGAACATCCGGGGATCTAAGGTCTACCAGTTGACTATAGAGATCTAGTAGATGGCATCTGTCCCCCTCCCCGATCCCAGGCTGACCTGTGGATGAAGGCCTCAGCCTCCCGCAAGAAGAGCCTCGCGCTGGCCTCGAACCTCAGAGGCTGCTGGACGACCTGGTGATCCCTCATCAGGAAGCAGTCGGCATGGACGATGAAGACACCCAGGATGCGGGAGGTGCAGGCCAGGAGCAAGGCCCCACATCCGGGGCCCAGCACCCAGGGCACCCAGCGCAGGCCCAGCAGGCCCGTGAGCTTCCCAGCGGCCAGGCAGAGCAGGGAAAGCAGCAGCAGCTGCGCCCCCAGATCCAGGGGCCCTTGCAGACGCGCTCGCTTCTCTGAGGGTTCCGCTTGCAGGCAGTCCCCCATCAGGGTGAAGGGGACCCCGAAGAAGGAGTCAAACCCGTGGTTCAGGGGGTGGTGGCAGTGGTCAGTGGGGGACTCACAGTTGAGGCCCAGGTGCCATTTGCCTGGAGGGGAAGAGATGGATGGATGAGTGAATGGATGGGTGGATGGGTGGATGGATGGGTGGATGGGTGGATGGATGGGTGGGTGGATGGTTGGGTGGGTGGATGGATGGATGGATGGGTGTATGGATGGATGGATGGATGGGTGGGTGGGTGGATGGATGGATGGATGGATAGGGGAATGGGTGGATGGATGGATGGGTGGATGGATGGATGCACAGTGGATGGATGGATGGGTGGATGGGTGGATGGATGGATGGATGGGTGGGTGGATGGATGGATGGATGGGTGGGTGGATGGATGGATGGATGGATGGGTGGATGGGTGGGTGGGTGTATGGATGGATGGGTGTATGGATGGGTGGGTGGATGGATGGATGGGTGGGTGTATGGGTGGGTGGGTGTATGGATGGATGGGTGGATGGATGGGTGGGTGGATGGATGGATGGATGGATGGGTGGGTGGATGGATGGGTGGATGGGTGGGTGGGTGTATGGATGGATGGGTGGATGGGTGGGTGGGTGGATGGATGAATGGATGGATGAGTGGATGGATGGATGGGTGGGTGGATGGATGGATGGATGGATGAATAGGTGGATGGGTGGATGGATGAGTGAATGGATGGATGGGTGGATGGGTGGATAGATGAATGGATGGATGGGTGGATGGATGGATGGATGGGTGGATGGATGGATGGATGGATGGATGGATGGATGGGTGGATGGATGGATGGATGGGTGGATGGATGGGGGATGGGTGGATGGGTGGATGGATGACTTCTCTCTTACCTATGAGGCCGGTGGCGTATCCCTGCTCCTGCAGGATCTTGGCGAAGGTGATCTCGGAGGTGGGCAGCCCACCTGACACGGCTGCCCACTGCAGCACGCGCGCCCCGTTGGTGGTAACCATACCTTCCAAGAGAGAGGAGAAGGACCCTAGGTCAGTGATGATGGCGTCCCGGGTCAGGAGGGGGCATCTAGCACCTTCAGGGGGAAGGCCTGCTGTGTCTGGGATAGCCTGGGACCTGCCCACCCAGGGTGGAAAGGACCCCAGCCCTGGGAGCCCCCGGGGAAACCAATATGGCGTCACTTCCGGTTTCCTGGTGGTTCAGGGGGGAAGTCCCAGAGTCTCAGGAATTTGAACCTGAGATCCTCAGAGTAGTCCTCCCCTCCCTCTGGTGGACCTCAGTGCCCTAGATGTTGATCCTCAGTTCCCTGGATGTTGGACCTCAGGTCCCCGGATGATGGAGTTCAGTGCCCTGTATGGTGGATATCAGGACCCCAGATGTTGGACTTCAGTTACCCGGATGTTGTATCTCAGTTCCCTGGATGTTGGATCTT
>NW_012284037.1:0-5179 GCF_000151885.1 Dipodomys ordii
CAATCTGCCGTAGCCCCGGGCAGATGGGGGTTGGGGGTCGGGGTCATGAGGTCGGGGATCAGGCGGTCGCAGGCGCAGAGCAGTCCGGGCACGCAGCAGGGCTGCAGGCGCGGGCTCCAGGTGTTGTGTGCAGGGGCGAGGGGCGGGGCCGCGCGGGGGCGGCGCGTGCGCAGCATCCGGGCCACCGCGGCCTCCACGCGCCTGCGCGTCGCCATCGGGCCCTGCAGCGGGCGGGTCTCCCCCGGGTCCGCCGTCAGGTCAAAGAGCAGTGGCCGCCGGTGGCGGGTCATTCGCCGCCCCGAGCAGGCGCAGGCAGGGAAACCGAGGCAGGCGCCCGAGCCCGGCGGGTCGAAGCGCGGAGTGGCGAAGTGCAGCTTCCACACCGTGCGGCCTGCGGGGGGTGGGAGGAGAAAGGAGTAACATCCGGGGCCTCACATCCGGGGATTCCCATCCGGGAATTCACATCCAGGACATCACATCCAGGGATTCACATCCGGGCATTCACATGCAAGACCTTACATCCGGGGATTCCCATCCAGGACCTCACATCTGGGTATTCACATCCGGGGATTCCCATCCGAGGCCTCACATCTGGGATCTCACATCCGGGGCCTCACATCCAGGAATTCTCATCCAGTACCTCACATCTGGAGCCTCACATCCAGGAATTCCCATCGGGGACTTCACATCCGGGACCTTACATCCGGGGATTCCCATCTCATGCCTTCCATCCAGGTCCTCACATCCCAGGATTCCCACATCCGGGGATTCCCACATCCGGGTCTCCCACCCCCAGGCCTTGCATCACACGCACACGCATGCAGCCCCCTCCCCCGCCCAGGGACCCGGCGGCGGTCGAGGCACTCACTTGGGCGGTCGAACCAGCGCACGGCGTGCAGCCAGGCCTCGCAGTAGTGCAGCAGGAAGTCGTGGCCTGCGGCCTGCGCCGTCCCCAGCAGCGCAGGCATCAGGTCCCGGCCGTCCACCTCCCTGCGGGACCCGGATGTGCAGGCTTCTGAGCGCTCAGAGACCCGGATGTGCAGGCCAGAGATCCCAGAGACCTGGATGTCAAGGCTTGAGCCTTTAGAGACCCGGATGTGCAGACTTCTGAGCCCTCAGAGACCTGGATGTGCAGGCTTCTGAGGCCTTCAAGACCCGGATGTCCAGGCTCCTGAACACTCAGAGACCCGGATGTGCAGGCTTCTGAGCGCTCAGAGGCCCGGATGTGCAGGCCAGAGATCCCAGAGACCCAGATGTCCAGGTTTCTGAGCCCCAGAGACCCAGATGTGCAGGTCTAAGACCCAGGCCTCTGGTCTTAGAGACCTGGATGTGCAGGCCTGAGGCCTCAGAGACCCGGATATCCAAGCTTCTGAGTGCTCAGAGACCCGGATGTCCATGCTTCTGAGACCCCAGAGACCCGGATGTGCAGGCCTGAGAACCCAGAGACCCGGATGTGCAGGCTTCTGAGCCCTCAGAGACCCAGATGTGCAGGCCTGAGACCTGGGCCTAGGTACTCAGAGACCTGGATGTGCAGCCCTGATGCCTTAGAGACTCGGATATGAAGGCCTGAGTCCTCAGAGATCCAGATGTTCAGGCTTCTGAGTGCTCAGAGGCCCGGATTTTCAGGCCTGAGCCCTTAGTTACCCGGATGTAAAGGCTTCTGAGCCCCCAGAGACCTGGATGTCAAGGCCTGAGCCCCGGGTCTTGGGTCTTAGAGACCCGGATGTGCAGGCTCCTGAGCCCCCACAGACCCGGATGTGCAGGCCTCAGCCTCCCCCCCTCGGGATCCCCGGATGATCCCCCTTCCCCCCCACCCCGTGGGGACCCAGGCGGGCGAACTCCTACCTGTCCGCTGGAACCCAACCCCCGGCCAGGCGCACCACGGTGGGGAACAGGTCCATAAGGCTGGTGGGCTCAGGCACCAGGCACCCTGCGGGCAGCGTCCCGGGCCAGCGCACCAGTCCAGGGACCCGGATGCCACCCTCCCAGCCGCCCATGCCTTTGCCACCTGCAAGGGGGGGACGAGGCAAAGGTCAAGGGGCGGGGTCGGGCCGCGTGGGAGGCCCCGCCCACCCTGCCTCAGTTTCCCCCTCGCCTCGGTGCACGCCGTTGGAACCCCCGAGGCGGGCGCCCCCAGCCCGGGCCTCCAGCGAGGCACCGTGGTCCGACGTGAAGTAGACGAGGGTGCGGCGCCCCAGCCCCGCGCCGTCCAGCGCCGCCAGCAGTCGCCCTGCGGGGGGGGGCGGGGGAAATGGGTCCGTGCCTCAGTTTACCCCCAGCGTCCACTGTGCCTCCGTTTACCCCCAACATGCACCGTGCCTCAGTTTACCCCCAACGCTCACCGGGCCTCAGTTTACCCCCAACATGCACTGTGTCTCAGTTTACCCAAATGCACTTTGCCTCAGTTTACCCAAGTGCACCGTGCCTCAGTTTACCCTAAACATGCACCGTGCCTCAGTTTACCCCTATATTTGGGCCTCAGTTTACCCAAGTGCACCGTGCCTAAGTTTACCCAAATGCACCATGCCTCAGTTTACCCCAACCCGCTGATCCTGTCCCCGTGCCTCAGTTTACCCCCATCCCCGTGCCTCAGTTTACTCAACCCACTCACCTCGTCCCCGTGCCTCAGTTTACCCAACATGCACCATGCCTCAGTTTACCCAACATGCCCAGTGACTCAGTTTACCCAACATGCACCATGCCTCAGTTTATCCAACATGCCCAGTGACTCAGTTTACCCAAATACACCGTGCCTCAGTTTATCCCAATACCCAGTGACTCAGTTTGCCCAACATGCACCGTGCCTCAGTTTACCCCTATACACGGGCCTCAGTTTACCCACATCCACCATACCTCAGTTTACCCAAATGCACCGTGCCTCAGTTTACCCAAGTGCACCGTGCCTCAGTTTACCCCCAACATGCCCAGTGACTCAGTTTACCCAAATGCACCGTGCCTCAGTTTACCCAAACCCTGTGCCTCAGTTTATCCCCAACACACTGACCCCGTCCCCGTGCCTCAGTTTACCCAAATGCACCATGCCTCAGTTTACCCCAACCCATTGACCACCTTCCCATGCCTCAGTTTCCCCCATCCCGCTCACCCCATCTCCGTGCCTCAGTTTCCCCCAACCCACTCATCCCACCCCCGTGCCTCAGTTTCCCCATCCCGCTCACCCCGTCCCAGTGCCTCAGTTTCCCCATCCCACTCACCCCACCCCCGTGCCTCAGTTTCCCCCATCCCACGCACCGTGCCTCAGTTCCTCCCCCCGCACTCACCCACCATCCAGTCGAGCTCCTCCACGTTGTCGCCGTAGGCGCCGTGCGCGCTGCGGCCCCGGAAGGCAGGTGAGGTGACCAGCGGGACGTGGACGTGGAGGAAGGAGATGAGGAGGAGGAAGGGGCGGGCCTGGTGCCTGCGGACCCACATCAGACCCCGTCCCCATCATCAATAACCTCACCAATAACCGACCTGATCAGATATTGCCAATAATCGATCAGATGATCGATAATCGATCCTGATCTGATCAGATATTACCAATAATTGATCCTGATCTGATCGATAATACCAATAATCGATCGTGATCTGATCGATAATACCAATAATCAATAGTGATCTGATCAAAAATACCAATAATCGATCATGATCTGATCAGTTATTACCAATAATCAAACAGATCTGATCAGTTATTACCAATAATCAAACATCATCTGATCGATATGACCAATAATAGAACATCATCTGATCGATATGACCAATAATAGAACATGAGCTGATCAGATATTAATAATCAAACAGGATCTGATCAATAATACCAATATTCGATTGTGATGTGATCGATAATACCAATAATCGAACATCATCTGATCGATAATACCAATAATTGAACATGAGCTGATCAGTTATTACCAATAATTGAACATCATCTGATCAGTTATTACCAATAATCGATCATGATCTGATCAATACTACCAATAATCGATCATGGTCTGATCTGAGGTCTACCAGATATCTCTACAGATCTACTGATGGAACATCTGGGAACCTGAGGTCTACTAGATGTCTGTAGAGATGTACTAGATGTAACATTCAGGGATTTGAGATCTACCAGATGTCTATAGAGATCCATTGATGGAACATCCGGGGATCTAAGGTCTACCAGTTGACTATAGAGATCTAGTAGATGGCATCTGTCCCCCTCCCCGATCCCAGGCTGACCTGTGGATGAAGGCCTCAGCCTCCCGCAAGAAGAGCCTCGCGCTGGCCTCGAACCTCAGAGGCTGCTGGACGACCTGGTGATCCCTCATCAGGAAGCAGTCGGCATGGACTATGAAGACACCCAGGAGGCGGGAGGTGCAGGCCAGGAGCAAGGCCCCACATCCGGGGCCCAGCACCCAGGGCACCCAGCGCAGGCCCAGCAGGCCCGTGAGCTTCCCAGCGGCCAGGCAGAGCAGGGAAAGCAGCAGCAGCTGCGCCCCCAGATCCAGGGGCCCTTGCAGACGCGCTCGCTTCTCTGAGGGCTCCACTTGCAGGCAGTCCCCCATCAGGGTGAAGGGGACCCCGAAGAAGGAGTCAAACCCGTGGTTCAGGGGTGGTGGCAGTGGTCAGTGGGGGACTCACAGTTGAGGCCCAGGTGCCATTTGCCTGGAGGGGAAGAGATGGATGGATGAGTGAATGGATGGGTGGATGGGTGGATGGATGGGTGGATGGGTGGATGGATGGTTGGGTGGGTGGATGGATGGATGGATGGATGGGTGTATGGATGGATGGATGGATGGGTGGGTGGGTGGATGGATGGATGGATGGATAGGGGAATGGGTGAATGGATGGATGGGTGGATGGATGGATGCACAGTGGATGGATGGATGGGTGGATGGGTGGATGGATGGATGGATGGGTGGGTGGATGGATGGATGGATGGATGGATGGGTGGATGGATGGATGGGTGGGTGGATGGATGGATGGATGGGTGTATGGGTGGGTGTATGGGTGGGTGGGTGTATGGATGGATGGGTGGGTGGATGGATGGATGGATGGGTGGGTGGGTGGATGGATGGGTGGATGGGTGGGTGGGTGTATGGATGGATGGGTGGATGGGTGGGTGGGTGGATGGATGAATGGATGGATGAGTGGATGGATGGATGGGTGGGTGGATGGATGGATGGATGGATGAATAGGT